>NC_142929.1:2259024-2264024 GCF_046866305.1 Octopus bimaculoides
CGGATACATTGTAAAGTTCATTATGGTGTAGCCTCGACAACAGGAATCATAATAAACGAAGACTGAAGTCTTTGCACTCATTATGATATTGGTATTACATCATTTTCAGAAGTATACATTATACCAAATTCGTGAGATAGAATAGGAAGAACTTCTATGGTTAGTTAGTAATCCGCGATATCGATCTGGACAATTTGGCAGTTGGTTTTGTTTTCATCAATATTAAACCAGTTGGTGTTGGCAATAATGCAATTCCATTGCATAATTTTCGCAACTGCTTCTTTGTTACTGGAAATTATCGCAGTTTTTCTGGCGAGGTACAGTTCATTTTATATGGGTCTCATTAGTTTATTTTAATGTTTTCCATCGAGTTATCCAATGACATTCAAGCATTAGATATGGTTTACGTGTATTTAATAATTTAGTATGGTGATATGTTTGAAAATGTGTGACTAAATAATTCGTCTCGTAATTTGTGCGTATGCATGCTTTTGTGTGCGTGACTTTTGTTGTAGACTTTAGGTTTTCTATCGATTTTTGTATTGCTATCAAGCTCATAGACATGTTTCATATATCAAGTGGTCCCTTGTGAAATAATGAACTATTTAACTCATTGAGAAACTATTAAATTTCAGTTTTTTTTTATTATATTGTTAGGCTACAGTTCCTTCTCCAATGCATTCTCAACACAAATTCTTTCAATAAGCTTTGTTTCAAAGCCAAGACAAGACAACGCAAATCAAAGATTTATCAGGATTTGAGCAAGAATTCATTAAATGTTTGATTCTAAGTCGCTAGGAACATTTGTTAAGCCACTGAAACCAACTGCTGCTTAGGTGAGAATTCAACTGAAATTTAGTCTTAAATTTATAGATGAATCGTATGTATAAAATGTATAGCTGGAATTGGAATGGAATTTCTCAAGGATGAAAGGTAAAGTCAACATCGGCGAAATTAGAACATATAATGTGAACATGGATAAAATGTCGCTATGTACCTCTCCCGTTGCAGTAACGATTCTGCCAGCTCGCTGCCATTTTGTAATTTCCTCTTATTCATTAAACAATACAATTCTGAATGCCGGTTTAGCCATTTTCAGATACATTTTTAAGGTAAGAATGAACTTTGTTGTTAGCTACTTGTTATTACAATTATATATAACGCATTTATATTTTACCTCTCGCATTTTCCACATTGTACAGTATTAAACAATTGGCACACTTGATAGCATTCATTGAATGGAGTTTGCAAGAGGTGACCAATCCGTTGTAGTCAGCGTTCCTTTATCGTTGTACTCATTTGACTTTCGTCAGCCATGTAGTGCAATGTATCATTGGAAACATGGTCGTTATAGGCAATCCGGTATATTTTTCTCTGGTGTGAAAAGTGTTCAGGTCCTTTACCGATTCGTATTCGTTACCCATGTCCCACATCGCCATACAGAAACGGAAGACATAGATTTTTGTACATCTTTATTTTCGTTGTTGCATAGATGTCAGACGACCGGAGGTGTTGAAGCTGCGCCATTGCTCCAAAGGTCGCTCTCCTTGTATTTATGATGTCACTGTGTTGTGAAAGAGATCAATTACAGTTGATTCACGCTAAGTGAATTTACCAACCCCGGATAGATGCTCTCCATTTGTTGTTTCATCTGTGTTTATATTAATGGTGATGACTCTGTTTTCGCTTCGTTTACTTCTAGCCCCACCATATGTGCATCTCGCATGACACGATCCGAATTGTGATGTGCTTCTATGAGCGTAGGAGGAAAGAGAACAATATCATCTGCAAATGCAAGATAGGCCAACTTATGTGATCCTGATATGCGAATTTCATCATCTACATGGGTCGCAGCTTTAATCGCATGATCCATAACCCCTAAAAATAGATAAGGGGTTAAGTTATTACCTTTCAGAATTCTGATCTGAGGTGTGAGGCCAGGGGTTTGTTTTCGTTTAACAAGGACCTATGCTGTTTGATATTCATAAAGACATCTAATTTCCTATGTTATTTTCTATGGTATCCTTGTCCTTTCAAGAATCGTAAACGTAGCGGATCTGTTGATGTTCTCGAATGTTTTTCGAAGGTCTATAGACAGCGAGTCTGCTGCTCTACCCACTAGGCCATGTGCCTCCATTATCAATAAATTAGCGTTTTTTTCACCGTTGTTACAATCGTTTCAAATGGAACTGTCAAAGTGCGATATTCATGCAATTTTGCTATTCAACTTCAAAAAAGGACGTAAAGCAGCTGAAACTGCTCGCGAGATCAACGAAACATTTGGTGAGGAAATGACCAGTGAATGGTCAGCTCGAAAATGGTTTAAACGATTTCCCAGTGGAGACCTGAGCCTTGAAGCTCGTGAGTGTAGTGGCTGTCATCTATGACAGATGTCATAGATGACGGCCAATTTAAGACCGTCATTGAGAAAGATCCACGTAAAACCACTCGAGAACTGGCAAAAGAAAACTGCCTGCAAACCATTTGCATGTGATCGGAAAATGAAAAAAGCTCGACAAATGGCTACCACACGATCTGAATGAAAATCAGAAAATGCGCAGATATTAAATTTGCTCGTTGCTTCTTCTCCGAGACCAGACCGATCCATTTCTGGACAGTATTGTAACTTCCGATGAAAAGCGGATTCTGTACAATCATAAAAAAAACGTTCTTCGCATTGGTTGGACTAAAATGAAGCATCGGGAAACGGTTCCTAAATCCGAGCTCTTCCAAAAGAAGGTTATGGTGACTATTTTGGTGGTGTACTGCTGGAATCATCCACTATAACTTCTTAAAACTCGGAAAACCCATTACTGCAGAAACATATTGTCATGAAATTGCCAAAATGAAGGGAAAACTGCCACTCCTCCGTCCCAGACTGGTCAACAGAAGAGGGCCAATCATTCTTTATGACAATGCTCGACCACACGTTCCACTAATGACGCTTCACAAGTTGAGGGAACTTGGCTCCGATGTTCTCCATCCTGCTTATATCCCAGACCTTTCTCCTACCGACGACCACTTTTTCAAGCACCTTGATGGTTTCCTGCGAGAGAAGGAGTTCAAAAATCAAACCGATGCTGAAAGTGCGTTCAAAGAGTTCATCAGCTGCAGAATTCCAGATCTTTATGTGACCGGAATAAACAGACTTGTAACTCGTTGGCAAAAATGTGTTGATTGTAATGGTACTTACTTTGAGGAATTGCATTGTTGAAATATATTGTAATGAATTTCATGTTTCAAAAAGTTGCTTACTTTATACTCAGCCTCATATATATGACAGTTTCCTTAAATATAGACATAATAAACGATTCATCATTAAATTATCAATCCACTTTGCTCATTTTTGCGGTGAAACGCGCATGTTATTTTTATAGAAGGGAAACGTTGACAATAACTTCGGAGTTTCGATATACTAGCCGTCACCACACGAAAATTGGAAGTTACGCGCGTCAATATTGCCTTGTAAAACTTCACTCACACACTCATATACATATGTACACACACACACACACACACACACACACACACACACACACATACACATGTATACTCACACACATGTATATGCTTATATGTATGAGCATATACGTATGTGTGTGCGTGTACTTAGACAGAAAGACAAATAAATAGATAGATAAATAGACAGACAGACAGACAGACAGACAGACAGACAGATAGATAGATAAATAGATAGATAGATAGATAGATAGATAGATAGATAGATAGATAGATAGATAGATAGATAGAAACCAACTTGAACATTTTTGGTATATATAATATAATGAAGATACACAAACTTTCAAATTTAGAACTCATTAATTTTGAATAATACCCATTACCATTGCATACTCAGAAATGTAGTGAAATCGTTGACCCCTAGCATCTGCAGAAAAATGCGGCGGCCAATTCTAGGTAGAAAATGAGGCATAGGATTGTAGGGAAAGGAAACGGTTTAAGGGGACCCAATGGCATCATGTTCGGGATTCAAATTTTCAAAGTAGAATCCTGCAATCTCAATGAAACTGATTTGAATTGTTTCGTTTGATTATCTGGAGTCCTTCTAGCATGTTTTCAACATCACAAATCTAATATTTAGCTTTCATATGAGAATAGTTGCATTCACAAAATGTCTTCACTAATAAATAAGTTTTGATTCTCATAACGTATGTCAGAGTAAGTTAGTGATATTTATAGATGCAGATTTTAATCAAATGTGTATCGATCTTCATAATGTATGACGTTTTGTACTTCAGGCATTGAAAATATATATTTCCTCAAAATGACGACATCTATATTTACCAATTATCCTGGATAATCTGGACACTACACTGAGACATGACCCCTTTGTTACATAGAAATTTCCACAAATGTTACATAGAAATGTCCACGACGTAACTGATAATTAATAAATCATTATTATGCTTGCAAATAAATCCAGGCACAAAATTTTCTTACACACACACACACATACACACACATATATATATACACATATAGATACACCCATGTATACATGTGCATATAAATGCCTACCTGTATGTGTGCGCATGTGTTTGTGAGTGTGTGTATGTGTATATGTGAGTATGTGTGTGTGTGTGTAAGTGCATGTGTGTGGTAAGTATACGTTGGTGTTCGTATGTATTTCTGAAGATGAATATTCATGCAATTTTTGCCAGTGCATGAGCGAATGGAATGTAGAAGCGTTAAACGATGTATGTTTTAGAGAAATATATAATATTATTAACACAGCTTTGAAGCCGGTGGTTCATTGATGGATATGTACATTCAGAAAGAATTAAACTCAACTATATATCTTCCTATTTTCTAAACCGTTTACTATAACTTAATATATGTGAGTCTATTACCCGCTCATTCCCAAGCAAAAGGAACATTCGTCAAGTGGCACAGCTGCTACTTAAAAAGAAAAATTGACATTTCCTACTGTTTTTATTATCAAATATGTCGCCATTGAATTTCCTACATCTGACGTGTTTAAG
>NC_142929.1:2274024-2286524 GCF_046866305.1 Octopus bimaculoides
GAGACTAAATTTTAAAAGTCTTTACCTACATTAGTTTTAACGTAGAGAATAAAAGCCCAAATACTAAGTGTATGAGACAAAACAAAAAATATAGAATAGATTACCAGTCGATGATATTAGTTTTGCCTCCCAGAGGATTTGAAAGGATTCGGTGATATGTTTCGAAAATTGTCCTTTATAGAATAGAAACACCGTTCGGAGGAATGACCAGGTGAAAAGAAAACATAAGCGACGAAATGGGAAAAACACTTAAAACGAACAACCTCAGTCAGAAAAACCTGATGGCGTTGATGAATATGATTAATTGCCGACTGTCCGAAAATAGCGAGGAGAATAAATGGGATAATTTTTGGCAGAAGAGAGTAAACAGATATGTATTCATATTATTGGTTGTATATATAGTTGCGAGCATAAATATGTCAGTGTGCGAGGTGCATGGAGAAGCAGTTTGTGCTTGTGTGCCATACGAGTATGTGCATTTATATCTGTGTATGTACATGTATTCGTTTGACTGAATGTGTATATGTGTGTATAGGTGCAAGTGTTAAATGTTCATGGCCCTGTGTGAGAGAGTTTCTGCTTAAGGTAGTACTTCTTTACATATTCTATTCCATACAACTACGGTTATATATAGAATGTATATATGCGTGTGTGTGTGTGTGCGTATATGTTTGTATAGATACATGCATAAATACATACGTGTATATACATATATATATATATATATATATGTGTGTGTGTGTGTGTGTGAGCGTGAATTTGTGTGGGAGTGTGTACAAAGTTTCACATACATTGTCACATACGCCTACATACATTTGTATATTCCCAAAATTTGTCTAAATTAGTAATATAACCACAACATCATATTAACGATTAAACCAAACACGTTCTGATTTTTCTCTCGATGAATATTATTTAAATCCCTCATTTTTCTTCCGTCTCTCAAAATTTCATACACATTTCCCCTTTTTCTTCGGTTTGCAATTCATTTTCCCTTTCTGGCGCTCCTGTTTCTTTGTTTCGTTCTCTTTCGCCCACATACATAATTATACGAAAACCTTTCTTAGTTTATACCAAAATTAACCGAAGGCTATCGTATTGTTACCAACTTTACAGTTTTGAATTCTTTGCTATCCATTGGGTCTCCAACGCACCGAATTCCATTAAAAGTAGAAGACATTTTAATGTTAATGAGGAACCTCAAAATTCTTCGGTGATGCAATGGAATTCAACCGCTGGATTCAAAAGTAATCCTTCCAATTATGCAGCCCATATTTTTTATTCATTCTTTTACGAGAGAAGATACTTTTATACCCAGGAAACCTTTAACACCATCGAACAGAGAACTAATTTTCATTTGGAAAGACAGCAGTTCCCAGGAAAACTCAGGTGTGTTATGTCCCTACATTTATCACAAGTACAAATTGTATATACTGCAGGAATATAACTCAAGCAAAGTTGTCTTTATGAACCGCTTTAACATCCTCTTAATCACTTTGATTTTTCTCGTGGAAAATGTGTAGCATTGTTGATAAGGATGCTTCTGATTCATAGTCAATAGTTAATGAGAGGGAAAGAAACTAAATAAGAGACATTGTGTTGAACAATGAGAAGTTTTCAAGTGTTACGCGAGTATATATATAGCACGTTTAAACAGTGTTAGAGAGGGTTCCATTCGATATGTTCACACACGCATATATATGTGTGTGTGTGTGTGTGTGTGTGTGTGTGTGTGTTTGTGTGTGTGTGTGTGTATACATATATATATATATATATATATATATATATATATATATATATATATATATATATATATATATATATATATATATATATATGATATAATATAATATAGGATAAAATCTTTATAAGAATTTATCAAGTAGTCAGCGTGAAAAAACCTCATAATGAAAAAGATTCATCATTTTTTTCATAAATATATATAATTTATACAAAGGGCATTAACTGTGTAGTAATGCCTCACACTTCGAGGGACTAAATAAGTCAAAAACTACCAAAAAATAAGCAACAAATTTACCGACAGCGAGGGAATGCAGCTTTCAAAATTTATCTCTTAAAAACATTTAACTTAACGGTAAACCACTGGTTTCTCAATCAATACAGAAAAACTGTGAAGTAACCTGCATCTTTTGTTCTTCAGTACACGTATGGTCGATACACATAAAAATAAACAAGAATCAACATACCACGATGTACCCAACATAGTACAATGACTTCTGTTCATAATTATATATCCGTGAAAGAGATTTGAATTTATCCGGTTGCATCTCAGTAACATGTGCTTATACAGAAAAATATTCAGCACTGAATATATTCTAATTATTTATAATATAATATAGGATAAAATCTTTATAAGAATTTATCAAGTAGTCAGCGTGAAAAAAACCTCATAATGAAAAAAATTCATCATTTTTTTCATAAATATATATAATTTATATAAAGGGCATTAACTGTGTAATAATGCCTCACGCTTCGAGGGACTAAATAAGTCAAAAACTACCAAAAAATAAGCAACATATTTACCGAAAGCGAGGGAATGCAGCTTTCAGTGCTGAATATTATTCTGTATAAGCACATGTTACTGAGATGCAACCGGATCAATTCAAATCTCTTTCACGGATATATAATTTTGAACAGAAGTCATTGTACTATGTTGGATACATCGTGGTATGTTGATTCTTGTTTATTTTTTATGTATCTCGACCATACATGTACTGAAGAACAAAAGATGCAGGTTACTTCACAGTTATTCTGTATTGATTGAGAAACCAGTGGTTTACCCTTAAATTAAATGTTTTTAAGAGATAAATTTTGAAAGCTGCATTCCCTCGCTGTCGGTAAATATGTTGCTTATTTTTTGGTAGTTTTTGACTTATTTAGTCCCTCGAAGCGTGAGGCATTACTACACAGTTAATGCCCTTTATATAAATATATATATATATATATATCGAGAGAGAGAGAGAGATAGATAGATAGATAAATAGATAGATAGATAGATAGATAGATAGATAGATAGATAGATAGATAGATAGATAGATAGACAACAAAGTTATTTTATTCCACACGGGTAGAAATATAGAAATAATAGAAGTTGAAAATGCACTGAGAATATATAAATTCTTTTATTATATTTAAAGATTTAACTGCTTTTACAGTTTACATTGATTTTCAAAAGTTAAGGAAGAAAGACGTGAGTTAATCTGCGACTGTCTTGCTTATGACTAGTCTTTAAAGCTTGTCCTATATTTATAGGGAGTTCGTGGCTCCATTTAATATATGTTTTCAATAGAAATTGATTGGGAGAGGATAATCACATAACTGGTTTTAGAAATGTATGTAGGTTCCCCGCTACGTCCGTGTGTTAGTATGAAAAGACAATTTTTGGCGTCGGTAGTTAAGGGTGACATGGTTGAGTGAACATGTCTAGTCAAAGTAAGAAAAAAAAAACAATGCTCTGAATGTTTTATGTGAAGTGTTGTGGAGAATGATCGCGTAATTAAGTTTAAGCCCGAATATATATATATGTGTGTGGCTGTGCGGTAAATAACTTGCTTACCAACCACATGGTTCCGGGTTCAGTCTTACTGCGTGGCATCTTGAGCAAGTATCTTCTACTATAGCCTAAAGCAGACCGAAGCCTTGTGAGTGGATTTGGTAGATGGAAACTGAAAGAAGCTCGTAGTATGTACATGTGTGTGTGTGTGTGTTTGTGTGTGTGTGTGTTTGTGTGTGTGTGTATGTTTGTCCCCCAACATCGCTTGACAACCGATGCTGGCGTGTTTACGTCCCCGTAACTTAGCGGTTCGGCAAAAGAGATCGATAGAATACGTACTAGGCTAACAAAGGATAAGACCGGGGTCAATTTTTTTGACTAAAGGTGGTGCTCCAGCATGGCTGTGTTCAAATGACTAAAAACAAGTAAAAGCGGAAAAGATATATATATATATATATATATATATATATATATATATATATATATATATAATATTGACTAGGCTTTTTCTCTATTCTCAAGTTTGATTATGCTGCTTGTTCTCTTTTTCTTCAGGAATATTGTAGAAACATGTTACCCGATAAATTCCTAAATTCATTTGCTATTATGAATGCAGAAATGTATGAGCAGCGCTATTGATAAGATTTCATAATATGTGTTTAACCCTTATACAAGACATAGTAAATACGGGTGGTTCTAGTACAAGCCTAATATTCTCTCCAAGAGTTTTGGGTACTGACCGTAGCGATATATATTCAGCTACTTAACACAGAAGTTATTTACATCGAAATCCTTAACGGTTGCTCAACCAAGCAAACGAGCAACACGCAGAATTGTTTCGTTATTCGCGGAAAGTGAAGCAGCTTGTGGACTTAATACAAGATGTGCATAGAATCACTATTTTGATAAAGGTTTATTGGTTCAAAATATATGATGAAGAACATCGAGTATTCTCTACAGAATATTTACGTCAGCCTCGCTCTAAAAAAATATTGATGATATCGATCTGACTCCGAATTACATTAGGTTTTCAATTTTATTTCGTTTCACTTAGAACTATGCATGCTAACCAATGCTCGATGTAAGAGTTCGAGGGAAATAAATTTTAATCCAATATGATGGAAATATAATATGAAAGCTAAAATAATTTTATGTGCTAATTTTCATTATGCGATATTAGTCAAGACACTAAACAAAGCATAGTGTTCTCAATACCATGATATCGTGTTTAAGATCCAGTTGTCAATACACTGTGTTGTGTAATATGTTTTGCATGACATACTACGAAATTGTCCACTGTAGAACGAAACAATCTTTGAGATAATCGATACACAAATTGTCAGTTCTTAAAGTTTAAACTGAAATGCATGATTGCACTCAGTTTTCTGTGTTATCTTTAGATTTGTGTAATTTTTTCAAAATCCTTTCCACAGTCATGATAGAGAATGTATGGGTTGTTGTGGAAGGAAGAAGAGCGTAATATGGATTTACCATTTAGATATACATTTTAGATATGTACAATGATGGTCGAAATACTTATATGAAACAATCACTTTGTACTAATTTATATTTGCGCTGGCAATTTGTATCTCTCAGAGTATTTCCCTTTTCCATTTTGTCTTCAGTTTCCTGCTTCATTTCCCTGCTTATTTATTATCCTCAATCTCTCTCTTAACACACACACGCACACATACACACACACATATAGACGTACATATTCCCATGTTTACATTTTATACATACACAAATACAAATGCATATATATATATTTATGAATATACATACATATATATATATATATATATATATATATATATATATATATATATGAATATATATACATATACATATATATACATATACATATATATATATATGTGTGTATATATATATATATATATATATATATAGTCTCCCTCTTTTTACATATATGTATACACACGTTCGTGGATGTACACCATCACATACGCATATATATCCATTTTAAACAAACACTTCCTTTTTGATTCTTCTCTCTCTTGAAGTGACTCCTCTTTATAACTTTCTCCTAATTACAGAGTTCTTTATTCGACTTGGTATTTAAGGCGGTTCATCTTAAGCATCATCTCCGCAAATAGAGCACTTAAGCTAAACTGTTGCACTCTTCTACCTTTCTTACGTCTATTGTATCCGATGTTGAAATTACAGACTGGAATAATTCAAAAGAAAACTCGTGAGACAGTGGAACTTCATTCCGAACTTTAACGAACAATTACATTAAATATAGCAGGCATTATTCACAAACAAATGCGGTGAAGTCTTATAGACAAACGCAATGTTTCCTCATATCTCCCCCCAGTGAGATATTCACGTCGCACCGTGTATTTATAAATTCCATATTTACAGTTTCTCAAAACGAAGGTGTATCAGAGGAAGATACATTTTCCGACTCTTAAAAAACCCCAATTATAATACAATAATTTTCAATATAGAGATCGATCAGCAGATAAATATTGGGTGTAAAAAAATAAATGCTGCCGCTTCTATGTAATGTGAGTTATTTATGTAACGATGTTCTCCAATCCTTAGGCAGTTGATATATAGATGGTAAATCAAAATATGAATGTCTACATAGTTAATGAATGAAGAAGGAAATAGTTAAATGGGAATGAATTTTGTAGTAACATAAAGAGATAGTAATCAACTTTAATTTTCGTTTAGCAAGTACAGGTGACTAATAAGGATATACCTCCACCTATATTACCCACATCCTCCCAATTGCAAACTTTACTGCATACCAAAACGTTACGTTGGCTCTGTAGATACTCGCTCCCCTTCCGATTATCATGCGCAAAGCATCTCTACAGTACATACTTTTTAAACATTTAATATAAGCTTCTGGTTCTTGAAATATTATATTTCTATTTCTTTACTTTCGTGGTTCGCGTTTATAGATTCGGGAGTTTACACATTTGAGAAATGAGTCTTCAATATATCTCTGTTTAACAATGTTGACTTCAGCAATTTCCGGGAAAATAAATTAATATTTTAGTATACAAAGCTTTAGTGACGATGCGGCCACACTTAATGTTCTGACAAGACTAAATTAGTCAAATTTTTAAACACATATTTACGCAAATATTAGACATACAGAATGCTGTGGTATTAATCGGTCCCCTGATATAGGAAGTCTTATGAGACGACGTTCAAACAAAGTTCGTCTCAAAACTTTAATTAATCACATACCACTCTAGCAACAGTGGGGAGGTTTAGGGATCAATTTCTCGCAGTTGTCGACACATATTTCTTCATTTCACGCATTGTTTAACAGAATGAATTTCAATAACACGGATCCTTTCTGAATCGCAGATTTTTGCAGCCTGTTTTAGAAGCAGAACATTTGTTTTGCAGGAACAAAATGAAAGAAAATATTTTGGTTACCAGCTGCCATGCCCGTGAACATTTTTTGTTTCTTTTTTAGTGGGGTTGTGGTTGTAGGCATCGGGCTTTTTGTTGGGCTGGGATACTACTGTCACCGACATTTAGTAGCAAAGTTTGGAAGATTCTTCTCCATCGTTCAAGTACTGAGAGGTGGATCGAATATTCAGTGTAGAGCAAATTCTCGTAGTTGCTAGAAACTTATAACTTGGAACCAATGGAAATTGGAATGTAAAATGGTTTGGTGAATGAATAGGAATTTTCAGTACTATTAGGACAAATTTTGTTTTAATAAAAGGCGAGGTAATCCTTAGGACAAGAAAATGATTTCACTATCGTTCATGAAAATGTTTAGCATGCATTGTGTGGTTGACATATTGATGACTCCCACAGTCTTCTTTTGTGTATATCAAACTATTTTTAAAAAGTGGCAGCTGGTAGACCTTATTTATAAGAGAAGAAAGCATTTCAGTTAAAGGAAGAATTTAGAAACGTGTCGCCGGCCGGAATTGATGGCACATCTCTGCAATTATCTAATCCCGAAAGAAATTATGTAAAATGTGTGGTGTACCAAAAAAATTATATATCTGGCAATTTTCGTCCAAAATTTACTTCAAAATGAAATGGAATATGCTCCTAATAAACCTAATAAATTTTTACGTAACATTAATATAACTAAGGGCGATGAAATCCTCGTTTCTTTAAATGCCAGCCATAACTACTGAAATTGTCATCATATTTCCCTTAACAGCTATTACCTCCACGTTGTTATTACTTAATGTTTTATATATACTAATGTAATGGTTGTTGTATTGTACTTCATGATAATTCATGGAATGACTTTTAATTAAAGGAATACTAATGAAAATCTCATGACAACAGTATTCGAACTATTTTTATAATCATAATATTTTAGGGAAATCTATATTTCGGTAGATAAACAGAATAACACTTAGTGTTTGTTTCCGTTGCTCTTTTTCTAATTCTTTTCATAGAACGGATTCAATTGTATTACAATCAGGACACAATAAGATAACCACTCATATTTCAGGCGATGACAAAATAGCTGATTTACAGATGTCTAAACACTTTGGTGAAAAGTGTCAATTGTCGATAATGAGTTGAGAGCCATTATTCGAGCTGGAAATGTCATGCCTTACACCGTAAACTTCGGAAAACATCCAATGTAAATGAGCCACAATAATTACTGAGAATTTTTTATGATTTTGATCTCTTTGCTGACTTTATTGGAAAAATTTCGTTTAAAAAACAGAGTTGATGCAATGTATTACGTTTCTTCTCTTCTACTTATTGTTTATACGCATATAAAACGTTGACAAAAACAAATTCCAAATATTTTGCTCTAATACGTTCAACTCTGGTGTATATAACAATATATGTCATGGCAATAACTACGATACATTCATAATGTTGTCTCGTATGGCAATTGATAAACGTTCATGATTTTCTGTCGTGTTCTCAATCATCAGTCTGATACTGTAAGATAATAATTTTATTACTGGTCTCAGCATAATCACCAAAGCCTCTCAGTCTCTGCATTGTATCGATATTCTATGGCGAATGTAATAGAAACAGCTACATTGTCTCTTTCTCTGATACAAATATCAAGAGAATTCCAAAGATAATTGAATGAAGTAAGAACGGATTTGGAAAGAAAGCTCAGTCCAATGATACTAATTATTATTATGCTTTTCAGTTCAAATTTCTTTCAAATGAAACTTATGTTTTATAGACGCAAAAACAACGTCGATGATATCGTAAAGGTGGGGTTTGCGAATCCATCAAAAATTAAGCCCTAAATTTGTAAGATATAAGATAATAATTAATAAATAACTTCCAATGCATTCATACACCATTCATATCGCACCTCCGCTGACCCCTCTTTCATGCTCTCTCTCTTTCTCTTTCATGCTCTCTCTCTCTCTCTCTCTCTTTCTCTCTCTCTCTCTCTCTCTCTCTGTCTCTCTCTCTTTCATCTTCTCTAAAAACAAGCACAGATGTACACACGCTATAGAGTAGGATTACAATATATCATGTGCACGATGCAGTAAAGCTATCGAATACGTTGCCTAGTTGAGATGCTGTGAACATACTGCTCATGGTGTTCAGGTGGATACACTGTAGACAATTATGCATTATGTACAATAACAACACTCATATTAACATATTTATTTAATGAAAAAGTTTAAACCAAAACAAACGAGTCACCGTTTGTTTTCACTGTAGAATACTAATAAAATGCTGAGCGACATCGAAACTTTGGAGAGTAGAGTTTGCTAGTAATAATGAAACTCATGAGTGATAGTCACAAATTGCGAATAGAACACAGGATGGAGTATGAGCAGCAGCTGCATTATGCATGACAATATGACTACGCAGAAGAATAGATAGAAGGACATGGGTTGTTATAGGCAAGCGATGTTGGGGGACAAACACAGACAAACAAACATACATATACATATACACAACGTGCTTCTTCCATTTTCCGTCTACCAAATCCACTGACAGGGCTTTGGTCGGCCCGAGGCTATAGTAGAAGACATTCGTCAAAGGTGCCCTGCAGTGGGACTGAACCCGGGACCGTGTGGTTAGTGAGCAAGCTACTTACCACACAGCCACTCCTCACACACACACACACACACACACACACACACACACACACACACACACACACACACACACACACACACACACACACACATATATATATATATAAAATTGATGTTTAGATTGGAGACTTTAAAATGTAGTACCCAAACCACGCTATAGGTATATCGCTAATAGTGTGCCTTGATAGCAGGTTGACCATTTATGGATACCAGGCGTCATCCGCGGTGATGCATTTAGTCGCAGTATCTGCG
Organism: Octopus bimaculoides; assembly: GCF_046866305.1. NCBI lineage: Eukaryota > Metazoa > Mollusca > Cephalopoda > Octopoda > Octopodidae > Octopus > Octopus bimaculoides. The sequence goes on from NC_142929.1 coordinate 2,283,838, forward strand.
TACGGAATTCCTCGGTGCAAGTTTAATATATATTCAATAACTGATTGGGAAAATAGAGTGTACTGTAAGCATTATTTAGCACGACGATCGTTTCGGTTTACATCTGCACTGCTCGATAATGTGTGAGAACAATATAATGGATTCGGATGCTCCCCATAGATCAGAAGAAACCTAATCAGGTTACATAATACAGAAATAATACATTACAGAGTTATAATATGTACATTGCGCTACTGTGTGTAGCAGGATGCTGTTGGTATGATGCGTGCGTTTATAGTAGTTCACAAATCCATTAATGGGTGGTATGTATGCGGAAAGTGGTGAGTAAAGAACGCGAAAAAAATCAAATGCAAAGAATAAATGGAAAGGTTAGAATGGCTTTTGAACGAAAACCGATCCAAAGAATGTGGAATTGTTTGAGTGTTAGTCATGCGTGTCATTCGTGGAAACGAAGTCGAGAATTTAGTGGGGATGTGGTTTATAACTTCTGACCCGGTAAACACACACACACACAGATACACATACACACAGATACACATACACACTTACCCTCTCCATCCCCCGTTGTGAACTTGGATCCAAGTAGCTTATGAACTGGAGCGTTAATATATGTATATAAAGCGGCGAGTCGGCAGAAACGTTAGCACGCTGGGCGAAATGCTTAGCGGTATTTCATCTGCCTCTACTTCTGAGTTCAAATTCCGTCGAGGTCGACTTTGCCTTTCATCCTTTCGGGGTCGATAAATTAAGTACCATACTTGGGTCGATGTAATCGACTGGCCCCTTCCCCCAAAATTGTGGGCCTTGTGCCTATATATATATATATATATATATGTATATATATATATATATATATATATATACAAGGTTTGGACAAAATAATAGAAACAACTTAAAATTTCAAACAAATTTATTTTAATATGGGTAGGACCGCCTTTGCCAGTAATTACAGCTTGAAATAAAGGATGACTTTTGCAGCCGAATCCGCGAATAAAAATATTCTTTGCAGATTCATTACTTTCTCGTTTCATTTGTACTGACAAAGACACACACACACACACACACATACACACACACACACACACACACACACACACACACGCACACACACACACCCACACATATATATATATAAATATATACATACATACAAATGCATATGTGTGTGTGTGTGTGTGTGTGTGTGTGTGTGTGTCTGTGTGTCTGTGTCTGTGTGTGTGTGTGTGTATGCGTGTGTGTGTATATGTGTATGCATAGATTAATAGATATAAAGATGATCTCGTAATTTATAAAATAGAGAGAATTATAACACCCTCTTGTTGAGTTTTTATTGTGTTAGGATATCAAAGTTCGAGTTTTATTATTTCCTATTACCTCGAAACTCGGAAGAAAGATTGTGTTCCAATGCCATTGGCTTATATATAACCGCACTGGCGAGTTTGTTTGCATACATGCATATATATATATGCACGCACACACAGAGCTAGAGATATAAAGGGAGAAACGGATATAGATGTGTACACGTATACATGCATACATACACACACACACACACACACACACACACACACATATATATATAGGTTATAATAATATTTGATTTGATTTTTATAAATAGTTTCATTTATTTTTAAATCTCCTGGACTTAGTGATCATAAAGAATTTTTTGCCGATAGTTGAAAGAAAATTATAAAGAGTACGAGAAAAATAGATGGGATGACAATGAGAATTAGATATGAAGTGATATGTGTAGTCGAAATAGGACAATTAAATTTCAATTGCCAGTAGAATCCAAAGAACCATTGTTTCTGGAATTGATTTAAATTTGTGAAGACCTAACATATGTGAGGTAGGTACGTGATATCAACGAATGAAACATTGAAAACATAGGCATTTAAAAGAGTACAAAATTAAAGAACATAAGCTTATCTGTTGTTTATGAAATTTAGTTAGAATGAAAAAAGTGTTTAAATTGGATAGTATAATATAGAAACCATATGAATATTATTTATTTATTAAATAAAGCCTGGTATATCTGGAATAAAAGCGGGAGTAGGATAAATGGCATTCAGATAGTAAAATGATATTTATTAAACTACAACGAAAAAAAGAAAGACTATCGATATTAGAATAATAATATAATAATATAATTCAAATATATATAAAGTGTTATTTTCGAAGAAGACAAGTTAGGGTATTTTATTAAATAATGTCGTTGATCTTTATATTGAAAGCAAAATAATATTGAAGTACAGAGAACGTATAGGTAGATGAAGAGAAAAGCTTTCAGATGTTTCGTTGGAGGAATATTTTCAATTAATTAGCCTGATAAGAAAATTAATCAAAATGTTTAATCAAAATCTTGAATTCCCTGAATACAGTAATCGCATCTCTATTGCACTTCCGTTATGACTCTCTCTCTCTCTCTCTCTCTCTCTCTCTCTCTCTCTCTCTCTCTCTCTCTCTCTCTCTCTCTCTTCTCTCTCTCTCTCTCTCTCTCTCTCTTTATTTCTCTCTCTCTCTCACTCAGTCTCCCTTTGTGTCTATTTGTGTCTTTCTCTGTCTCTGTATTTGTGTATCTCTCTCTCTCTCTCTCTCTCTCTCTCTCTCTCTCAGTCTTTTTATACACACATATACATATGCACCAGCACATATATCGCATACAGAACACGCCTGCGCAGGCTTTC
>NC_142929.1:2291524-2306524 GCF_046866305.1 Octopus bimaculoides
AACGAACCAAGAAATCCTTTGACTAACTGGCCAGTTACGCCTATTTCTGTAGCCACCTTCAATAAGGCCAACTCGTTCGGTTGATTCCAGCTCGGTTCGGTGTTCGGGTGACTGAAGCCCCTACCAGAGTATATGAATTCTCTGTCTGGACGTTTTATACATACACACCTTGTCTCTGAGGATGGAATTCCCATGTATGGAAGTGTTCACCCATTACCTAGGATACACCAGAAACAGCTGTAAAGCACTAATTACTTCTACTTCTCCGGTTTTCTTATTCGCCTTACTTTAATTAATTATTCTAAATGGACTGAAACATTTGTTCTGCATTATGTGTGTGTATATGTGTGTGTATGTTTGTGTATGTATATATTTACATATAGCTGGAAAATAACAATATTGTATTGCAATAATATTTATAATTTATATATATATAACCCTAACTCTAACCCTATAGGCGCAGGAGTCGCTATGTGGCTTACCAACCACATGGTTCCGGATTCAATCCCGCTGCGTGGCACCGTGGGAAAGTGTCTTCTACTATATCCTCGGGCCGACCAAAGCCTTCTGAGTGGATTTCGTAGACGGAAACTGAAAGAAGCCCATCGCATATATATATATATATATATATATATATAGATAGATAGATATATATATGTGTGTGTGTGTGTGTGTGTGTGTGTGTGTGTGTGTGTGTGTGTGTGTTGTGTGTGTGTGTGTGTGTGTGTGTGTGTTTGTCCCCCCAACATCGCTTGACAACCGATGCTGCTGTGTTAATGTCCTCGTAACTTAGCGGTTCGGCAAAAAAAGACTAAGAAAATAAGTACTAGGCTTACAAAGAATAAGTCCTGGGGTGGATTTTTTCGACTAAAGGCGGTGCTCCAGCATGGCCTCAGTCAAATGACTGAATCGAATAATAAAAAATACATGCATTTATGTATGTATATATGTATATATATATATATACATATGTATGTATGAATCAATACACACACACACACCCACACACACACAATCATATATGTATATGTATATGTATATATGTGTTGATATGTATATAAATATATATTTGAATGTCTATATATATATATATATATATATATATATATATATATATATATATATATACAGAGAGAGAGAGAGAGAGAGAGAGAGTGTGTGTGTGAGAGTGAGAGTAACAGAGTGAGGAAGAGGGAGAGAAAATGGAAGAGAGATACATTTGTGTATATATGTATGTGTGTGTACAATGGTGCGATGTATGCATAAATGTGTTACTCTGTGTATGGATTCTACTACTAATCTTCACAAGTGACTGGACGACACCTGCTTTTTCGTACCATCTGGAGACCAAATGCAATCAACATTTCAACGGTGTGTTCTAATTCAAATCTTTTAACGCCGCTGGTTTTCTTCGTAAAACTAGGCAACCCACGACAGCTTCTAAAGTTATTGATCATATGCTGTTGACATATTTCTTCTCATATTTTCTTTTAATGTAGTAAATTTATCGGTCACTTTTTCAGCTGATATATTTCTATCGATCTTTTAAATGGGAACATCTTTTAAAATAACATCGGACACAATATGCAAATACATTGAAGCAGAAATACAAAAAAGAAAAAAGAAAGAAAAGTTTCTAAATGCATTTAGAATATATAGATATTATTTGGAAATAGGCGATATTATTTCATAAACTTATCTCAGCCTAATGACCAATGGGAATACACAAGTGTCCTTAACATATTGATTTCAAATTTAGTACAATATCCCAGATTACAAGTTAAGGTTCTAAAGTATTGAATTTTTGCACGCGTAAGAGGTATCGACTCTTAGTGAGTACAAGTGCGTGAGGGTAGTATCTAAATTTTCCCCTTCAAATGCTCTGCGGTTACATATGTTTTAACTGAATAAATAATACGCAGATTTTAATAATAATAATAATAATAATAATAATAATAATAATTATAATTATAATAATGCAAAATACACTAACCACCTGTCCAAACCAGATATTGATCAACATCTTACACACCAAAGGCTACAAGGGATATACCTGAAAGGTTTTGTTATTGCAGCGCAAAATCAGAGCTTCTCTACCAGAAACTACCATACAAACGTCCTTCAACATGGATCTGAACCATTGTGCAGAATTTATGGAAAATTGACAAACACATTTGATTATGTTATTTCTCGCTGAAAAGGTGTACCTCATAAGAAATGACAGATTAGGGCAATGCATCGACTGGAATGCATGTAAATGCTACGAAATTAAATTCCATGATATGTGGTACAAGCACCATCCAGAAGATGTGATAAATAGTGAGGGCGTCACCAGCCTTTGGAACCTCCCAATACAGACAGAAAATTTGACTCCAATCGACCAGACATTATGATCAAAGACTTCAACAAAGTAACTTGTCTGTTAATAGATATTTCTGTCCTACAAGATCAAAATGTTTCAAGAAAAGAATACGAAAGACTTTCTCTCTATAAAGATCTGCAAATTGAAATCACAAAAATGTGGAAACTTAGTACTACGATAATACCAGTAATAATTGGTGCGTTAGGAAAAACAAAAATGGGAGCTATGAAATATATTAAACCACTCCCTGGTAACTCCAATCTTCGTGATCTACAAAAGATAACCTTGGTGGATACAGCCCATTTACAATGGAAAGCACTCTCCATCTAAAATGGAATAAACGTGGTGATAATTTTAGCATACGTAGCAAAATTAAAGTGCAGTTGCTACACTAGATCTCCGGAGGATACTCGGTATTATGGCAGCTGGAATAAAGTTATAATAATAATAATAATAATAATAATAATAATAATAATAATAATAATAATAATAATAATAATAATAATAATAATAAAAAGACACGACAGAGCTGGGACCTATATACACTGGAAGCTATGCCAACACTATGGAATAACAACAGAAAAAAAGATGGTATAAACACACGCCAGAAAGGTTCACAGAAAACGAGAAAGCAACCATACTCTGGGATATGCCAATACACACAGATAGAGAAATTAAGGCAAATAGACCAGATATAGTTGTCAAAGATCATGAAGAAGAAAAATGCTTTCTACTTGATGTATCAATACCAGCAGATGAAAACGTTTCTCTAAAAGAAATGGAAAAACCTTTCAAAATACAAAAACCTGGAAATAGAGATAACTCGAATGTGGAATCTAAAAACAGAAACAATTCCTATCATAGTAGGTGCCTTAGGTATAATAAAAAATATTCAGACAAATACATAACAAAAACACCAGGACTTACAAATATGTATAACATACAGAAAATTGCACTACTGGGCACTGCACACATCCTACGCAAAACACTTTCAATTCAGTAACCATAAGAGCATCACAGCAAACCACAGCACATACCCAAGGCGCACGGAGCTGCGATCGGTAGTGAAGTGAAAGCACGTTATAAAAATAAAACTACTGAACAATAATAGTAATAATAATAATAATAATCACCTGGAGGCGCCAGGACAGGACCATGTGCGTTTAACAACGGAAGATGTCATTGCACAGATACCAAAACTGCTAAATTGGGAAGAGGCAGGACAAGACGGAATTCAAGGCTACTGGCTCAAGTGGTTTAGGTCAATACACAAGACAACTGCGTTGCAATTAGACAATTCCCTAAAGAGCGGTACAATTACAGACCCATTGCTTGTCTTAACATCCTATGGAAAGTAATAACAGGTACCTTCGCAGCGAAAATATATCCGTTCCTTGTGGAAAACAAACTTCTGCCAGTAGAACAAAAGGGATGTCAAAAAGGATCCAAGAGCACCAAGGACCACCTTGTGACAGACAAAGTTATAATGGAGAACTGTAAACGGTACCAAAAAACTTATGCATGGCCTGGATAGACTTCTAAAAAGGCTTATGACGCGTTGCCACATTCGTGGATTTTGGAAACACTCGACATGTGTGGAATAGCTGAGAACGTGTGTGCACTGATTAAGAACAGCAAGGCCTGCTGGAAAACGCATCTTTCCTGTAACAACCAGCATTTAATTGAGGTAACAATCGAAAGAGGTATCTTCCAAAGAGACTCTTGTTTACTTCCGTTCTTTGTTCTAGCCTTGATCCCGCTTTCTGTAGGCCTACATAAAATCAGCATGCACTCTGAGCTAAGAAAGCACGGACCTCGTCCCAACCACCTTCTCTTCATGGATGATTTGAAACTGCTTGCCCAAACATCATTATAGTAATAATATAAGTATTTTAATAATCATGTAACTATAGTAGTGAACAAGTAAATATCGGACAAGGATTATAGTCGTAATAGTGGAGATTATAATAGTGGACACGTAATTGATTATCCAGATTGATAATTCCTCAGAATGATTAACAAGTGGTGTTGCGAAACCGTCGAGTCGTCGGCGACTAAATCGGCCACACCACTAAGCTAGCTTCGCGAGGAAGGTGGATTTTCGACACCTTGCGGGATTAAAAGCAACTTCCGGCAAGGCGAAGAGGAGCTCAGAAGAGTCCATGACCATGCCGAAAACAAGTAGACTTATTTCGTGAGCCTTGATTGGCACTTTGTCTAGGAAAGGAACTCTCTGATATAAAACTGGAGTAGATAAGACTCCTGAGTCACAATGGTGAGACTCTGTCAGTGTCCAATGTCTCCATGCCTAGGACGAAGGTGAATGAAACGCGAATCGTGACTTAACTCGGGAACAATATTTGAAGATATGGGACCAACTGACGCTCACCTGTCTCCTAGTGAGAATCAAGATTATGGTCCCCAACTCACAAAAATTCGAAAGGAATAGGCCCACGTTATGGGTAGTAAGAGCTTTACAGTCTTGATTGACAATCTAACAAGACATGGTGTCTCGATAAAAATACCGGTTGGTGGCTAATCTTAAAGCGCATACCTCATTGTTGAGTGAAATGTCTAATACTAATGTTTCAAATAATGTTATTAATGAATCTGGAACCATAGGTGAAAGCCTTTCGCCCGGCAGGTATCTTGTGGTTGAGCAGCGCAAGCCCAGTCGTCATCGGAGACTGCTTGTATATAAAGACAGAGGCAGAGAAGGTGGGATAAGGAGGAAAACAGCATGGTAGTTGAATGCTAGATGAAGAGTGAAGCCAGCGGAAGGGGACTCCGACAACGAATGAAAGCAAATTAGAATGAAATAGGACTCTTCGAAATAAGTGAGCAACCGTTAGGCGAACAGGCAAGAGCAACAAGAGCAAAAGGGCGGTTAATAGATGTGGAAATAGAAGAGATTAAAAAGAAATTTGAAGATAGAAATAATACTTCACCAATAGATAACGTGCCCAGTGAGAACAGAAAAATGAAAGGCCAGAGTGAAGGCGTAGAGCAAAGTGTAAATGTAAATGCATTCTTAAAAAACGAAGCAGAAGTAATAGGAAGAGCCATGTCACAAGAATACGATGATGACCAACACGACAGAATGAAGACGCTGTGCTGATATATCAGGGAAGACAAGGATTAAGTACTCCCGGCCTGAGATTCATTTAAGCTTAAAGTTGAAAGCGAAAAGATAGATTCGGTTCTTGAGATATTCCAGACGAGAAATGTAACTAACAAGATTATTTGGACTGCAGCTACGGTTGCTGCAGACAGAGTTGGATACAAAAGAAAGGAACAAACAGAACGTAAATGACCATACTGGAGCAGGCGAATTTGTGCGAATCGGAGTTAAAAAGATATTTAGGACAAGTTTATAGATTGAGAAGAGGGGGATTGCAGAACGAAAGCATCAGAATAATGTTGGAAAGAACATATGGAATAAGAAATAAAGGGTATGATGTTATATTGGAAGAATTGAAACAAAGAATTGTAGCAATCAAAGCAAAACTAGAAAGATGTAACAATAGAAAATAACAATTAAGGCAAAACAGTTTGAAGCAAATCAGAAGAGACTGTTTCAGGAACTAGATGGGCAAATACACGTAACAATGATACCAGATGCAGAGGAAAGCAAGGCATTCTGGAGAGGGAGTATTTCGTCTATCTTTACGTACTCGGTTCAAATTCCTCCCAGGTCAACTTTGCCTTTCATTATTTCGGTTTCGATAAATTAAGTACCAGCTGCACACTGGGATCGATCTAATCAACTGGCCCCCACCCTGCAAATTTCAGGCCTCGTACCTATAGTAGAAAGGATTGTTACTTCTTACGCTCTAATTTCAAAACCCACCGAGGTAAACATTGCTTTTTCTTCATTTTAGGCTTCATGAAATTAAGTACTAGATTAAGTACGGGATCGATGATATCATCAATCACCCCCACTCCTCAAAATTCCATTCCTGCGTAAATTACAAGCCATTATCATAAGCATAATAATGCATTAGATTTCCAAATGAATCATTACATCAATATTTGATTTCTAAAGATGGCGTCGAGCTGACAGAATCGTTACCGCGCAGGACAAAATGCTTAACGGAATTTCAGCCGTTTTTATATTCTGAATTCAAATTCCACCGAAGTTAACTTTGCCTTTTATACTTTCTGGGTCGCCTTTTATACTTTCTGGGTCGATTAAGTATGTCCCCATTGAGTTCTGGGAGTTGATGAGATTGATTTACCCCCAAATTTCTGGCCTTGTACCAACATTTTCCAGTGCTACTAAATGTGTGCCTAATTTTAGTCTTGCATACAATTATTAGCACATTTATTTCAATACTTTTTAAAAAATTTAATCAATGTAACAAATCTTTTCCTCCGGAACTTTTACATTTGATTCCAGAAGAGAGAAAGAAGAGAGGAAGGGATATTGAAGCACATAAAGAATAATCGGTACAAGGAGGTCAATATTTATTGAAAGAACATCGTCTCAAATTATAAGCAATTGACCTTTAATAAATTTGAAGAGAAAGAACGTTTGAAAATTTTATATTTCCATCTTGTGTGCCAGTTTAAACGTTTTTGCATTTACATGCGTCTTCTTTGCATATAGCATCTACACAGCAATGAGATAGATAGAAATTTAAGATAAAGTAATGAGTGTCTGGGAATAAGAAGTAGACAATTGACTTCGTATAAAAAAATAAACAATTGACTTTGTATAAAAAGTAGGCGGTGCTGTTAAGTCTTAGATTCCTCACTTGTCGAACGAACTAATCTCATTTACTTCAAGTCTAATGGGAATATGATAATTTTGTTATCTAAACTGAAGAGCAGCATCATGTATTTTGAGAATCTGTTATTTGCAGTTATTTTAATTATAATGAGATATGTTTGTCGCAATGGCAATTCATGGAGAAACGAGTTTTGACTTGGGCAGCAGACCAGCAAGAATTTTAAAGAATCAGCCTGAAATCACAACTTTATTTCTTAAAAAATTGATTAAAAAAATCCATCAATATCTAAATGTAGTTATAATGAATACATAACAACTTCATTATCTACATTTAAAGGTAAACATTTGATTATAGGACTATGCAATCAGAGCTGGCATGACATTTCATTTGTAATGGTGGTAGTCCAGATAGTAACACAAAGGCGTGGTAGTCCAGATAGTAACACAAAGGCGTGGTAGTCCAGATAGTAACACAAAGGCGTGGTAGTCCAGATAGTAACACAAAGGCGTGTGTGCTTCTCTTATAATTTTCTCAAGCTACGCAATGAACTAAAACATCCTTGTCATTTTAGATATTAGGAAGATTATGTCAAAATCAACAAATAGAGATAAGTGTTAGGAATTTTCACAATAGGAAAAGAAATGCTTAGCTCTAGGAAAGATAAAAATAAACTTATCTTCTATTTCTACTCTCATTTTACTTCCCTGTGTTTCGTACTCATTTATAAACTTTGACATTTTGTTCTGAATTATTTATATTGCATAATATAATACATTATAATTTTGTTTTCTTCTGTGAAAGATTTTGTGCACAATCTATCTAAATTATTAATGACGTCAGAGAGAGAGAGAGAGAGAGGGGGGGGGGAGTAAGAAAGAGAGGGAGACAGATAGAAAGAAAGAGGTAGATAATCAGATAAATAGATGGGGCAAGCAAAATAGAAAACTGAGAAATAAAGAGAGTGAATAGATTAGGAAAAAATGGAAAAATAATGGCGGCTAGAGATCAATCAAAGTTTTCGAACTTTGTTTATCACGTTAAAAAGAAAAAGTATGTTGGTATACAAAAGTTTATTAACACATTAAGTCAACATGTTGATACATACAATTTCCTTTTGTTTGTGTGTGCGTATGCGCGCGCGTTTCAATTTGATGTTGTGCGTTATTTATGTCAATGTACTTTACTATATGTACGTCTGAATGTTGTATGCTCTTTACATGCTTCTAAAATATTCTCTTGATAAACGTGGAGAAAAAGATGAGAAAATATTTTTACTGGATGGATTAAGGAGCAGGAGTGGCTTTGTGGTAAGTAGCTTGCTTACCAGCCACATGGTTCCGGTTCAGTCCCACTGTGGGGCATCTTGGATAAGTGTCTTCTACTATAGCCTCGGGGCGACTAAAGCCTTGTGAGTAGATTTGGTAGACGGAAACTGAAAGAAGCCCGTCGTATATATGCATATATGTGTGTCTGTGTTTGTCCCCCTAGCATTGCTTGACAACCTATGCTGGTGTGTTTATGACCCTGTCACCTAGCGGTTCGGCAAAAGTGAACGATAGAATAAGTACTAAGCTTACAAAGAATAAGTCCCGGGGTCGATTTGTTCGACTAAATGCGGTGCTCCAGCATGGCGGCAGTCAAATGACTGAAACAAGTAAAAAAAGAGTAAAGACTGGAAAAATTGCAGTGGCATTTCAATGTCTGCCTCCCGCTACCACTCCACTGTCGGAAGACAAAATTTAGAACGGTAATATTCCTGCTTCTTACATTGTCTATTACATGACGCATCATATTGAGCCGCCTGTCGAAAATATTTCCATGTATATACTCCACAACGAAAAGAAAGAGTATTATCTGAAAGAAAGAGATCTGATTTGGTGTAAATGAATTATCTTGTGACATTCATTCGTCAAAAGAAGACGCAATGAATAAGCATATAATACTGTTTGCCAGAATGATTTCAGGAATTTCTCAGTATATTATATAATTTATGTATCCGTGTATCTCTCTCTCTCTCTCTGTCTCTCTCTCTCTCTGTCTCTCTCTCTCTGTCTCTCTCTCTCTCTCTCCCTCTCTCTCTCTCTCTCTCTCTCTCCCTCTCTCTCTATATATCTCTATCTATCTATCTATTTTTATGGACGGACGATAGACACACGGCTCCGTGTAAGTTTGCCTTTTATTGCCTTAAAAAGTTGTTTTTGGATAAATATTTTTTATGTAAAAGTTGTGCAACAACTGATACATTCGGTTGTACAATTTGTTTGCACGGGAAATCTGCCCTGTGTGGCTTATTTCCAGATTTTGTAAATTCGTTTTCGGCTTTCTTAGCCATATTTATTTTCAGAATGGCGTCTTCAAGCCATGCAGACGATCTCATAACGAACGCCGGTCTCCATGGCAACTCTTTCGACGTTGATTTCCCTACACTCCCTTCACCACAGCTTCATGAAGGAGGGAAGAAGGGGAGAAGTATCACAAGAACAGTTGCAGGTGTGAGCATGAACGCTAACACCACCACCACCAGCAGCAACAACAGCGATGTCGTCGCAAAGGCTTCGACCTTAAAGAAGAGAAACACCAACACCACCACCACCACAGTTTCACCGTCAACTGCTACAACGGAGGCCTCTGCCACCCCCACCAACACCACCACCACAAATTTCGCTGAAACGATAAGACAGACAAGAAAGATTGTTACTTTCACTGCTCAACAAATAAAAGACACTAAATCACTACTCCACAAAAACGGCAAGGAATGGTAGATATTGTCAGCTTCCAAATAAGCCACTTTTGAATCCACGAGCAAAAACACTGGTGCTAGTCTGATCTTTGGAAGTCATCAACTGTTCAACTACCTACCTCACAATATTTGAAATATAAAAGGAATTCTACTGAAACATTCAAAGAACATTGGATAAATTCCCGGCGACGATGCCGGACCAGCCAATAATTCACGGATACTCCCAGCTGCTACAAATTCAATCATAGACCAACTTCCAGCTATAATGCGACGACAAAACTGATAGAAAATAAATTAAGGCACTGCTCTTGCATGGCCACAGTCCTACGTCTTGTTAGTTATAGATACTAAATAAATTTTGCAAGTATATAAATTTTATGCACGCCTGTGTATATACAAATGGTTTGTAAATGTAACTAATCTTCCGAACGATTCCTAGTGAGTCTAAATATCAATATTTCGACAGGAAACGATCAGAGACTGTACATGTATTCAGCAGTTACCATATATGGTATGCTTTACAGATTCAATAGAAATTCAGAGCGGTGAATGGGTGCGAACATTTTTTAAAAACTGAAGAAAATATATAAGAATTTTGTTAAAAAATTAGTGTAAATAAGGAAAAATTACAGTACGAAACATATTTTTCTTAATAGATTTGTGAAAGAAGATACCCTTCCTAAAATTGATTTACGCTCTAGAGAATGATTGGTTAAACATCTTCATTGAATCGAAATGAATAAAGCATTTGGTAAAAGAATAATAGGATAACTAAAGGAAAGGAATACGCGCAGGCATGGCAGGGGTGGTGAGAGGTGTGTTTACCATTCGTCTGGTTCCAGGTTCAGTCCAACTGCGCGGAATCTTGGATAAGTGTCTTCTACTATAACCTCAGGCCAACCGCTGTTTTTTTAGTTGTTTTGGTAGACGGAAACAGTAACAAGCCCAGTGTGTGCGTGTGTGTGTGTGTGTGTGTGTGTCTACACGAATATACAACGGGATTATACACAAACACACATGTCTTTGTGTGTGTGTCTTTGTGTCTGTGTTTGACGTCCAACCGGTGCCTGACAAACGGTGTGATTACTTAGCCGTAACGATAGAATAAGTACCAGGTTCAAGAAAAACGATATTGGGATCGATTCTTCAAGGCGGCATCCCAGAATGGCCGCAGTCTAATGACTGAAGCAGGTGAAAGACATAATTAAGTAAATGAAATAAAAGGAGGTAAAATAACATGAAATAACGCGCGGAGAGGATCTGCCGAGAAGCAATTCAAAGGTCTACATTTAGCGTTAACGAGTATTATTATTATAGCACTAGATTACAAGCCATGACTTTAATTACTATTAAAGATATCAGAAGGATCAATGGTACATATATGAATATCGTATAACTCGTTTCTATGAAATATTTACAGTTAATTAGTTGATATATTAAAGATTAAAGGTATCCAACAGTTGACATTTAAATATAATACGATTCCCTAAATGAGGTAATGCTAAACTGCTGACTGAATATTCCCAGTCAGACTGGGATGAGATAAGTTCAGGTAGAATAAGGTAGAAATCCGGACATAATGATCACAGAGGTTATGGCAGTCACACAGGACATAACTAAGGTTTCCGGTAATGGAACTATTAATCATGTATCTAGATGAAGTTATTGAATTAATTTTTAGCAATTTGCTGGAAGGACATGTGGTACATTTGCGGACAATTTATTAATACGTCATCTCATTCATATATATATATATATATATATATATATATATATATATATATATATATATATATATATATATATATCAAAGAGATGACACGTAAAATAATGAAATCTTACGAAAGGAACTTTATTCGATTAAAGCTCTTTCTGATATAAGTCGTCGTTTACCCTTGGTTGAGTACAGGATACCATTCTATAGCTTCATCAAACCCTTGAATATGAAGTTCACTTTAGCTGGGAAGTAACATTTTCAGAATATGCAGGCGTTATATAATAATAATTGGACTCTAAATGAACTAATCAAGCTAGACTGGAAAACAAGAAAAATAATTATTTCTTTATTGCCCACAGGGGGCTAAACATAGAGGGGACAAACAAGGACACACAAAGGGATTAAGTTGATTGCATCGAACCCCAGTGCGTAAGTGGTACTTACTTAATCGACCCGGAAAGGATGAAAGGCAAAGTCGATCTCGGCGGAATTTGAACTCAGAACGAAATACCGGCAGACGAAATACCGCCAAGCGTTTCGTCCGACATGTTAACGGTACTGCTAGCTTACCGCCTTGTTTAATGCTGGCCACACATATTAATGGAAGCATGTACGCCTAATTCCTTGGAAACTGAAATTAATTCATGAAGGCGGTCGTTAAAAAGGTCAACTGCTATTGAGGTTATGTGCTTAAATATACCTGTAATTTGCCTCTCGTATCTCCTGAATTTCTGTTATATGCGTGAATACACACACGCGCATATACACAGACACACACACCCGCGCGCGCGCGTGCGCACACACACACACACACTTATTGTATACGCTTAAGTTATTCTACCAGAAAGATAATTCTTTACGTTTAAAAAATACTTTAAGTATCAGCCATGGGAAACTGCTAGAAATTATATGAGGAATTAGAAGTCGATCTTATGAACACGTGGTCAATGTGTTCTAAAGAACGGCTGCCTTTTTTCAGTCACTGAAAGAAACCAGTTTATGTTGAGCCTCGTGAAGTATAAGTCCATCCAATTATTATCTGGCATGGAGGGTGTGTATATTTAACCTTAAAAAACGCAGATTCACAATAAATGATTTTTAAAAAAATCTATGGACATCATGCACCTATAATATTTCTCTGGATAGATAATTCTCAGTCAGCCTCATATCTATTATCGAACCGTAATATACTTAACGATGTAAGATTAAAAGATGTGAATAAAGCAAAAAACTCATAGAAAGGATTTGACCATTTCGCTTGCGGTATTCTAAATAGAGGTTTCATAAATTTGATGGTCACACTCTATTAGCTTCTATATCTTCCAATGCACATGAATCTTTTGAATCAAATATTTTATTATTTTCCCATGATTAATCACATTTGAACTTCAATAGTATTTTTACTGAGATATATCGCTTTAAAAAATTTTTTTTTAATGTTTTTAGTTGCTGCAACAATCTCGCGTTTGTAAAAGAATTTAATATTTGAGACTGAATGGTTTCAAATTATATAAAAGATCAATATATATCTGAAATGTAGATTAATGATAAGATAAAGAATGTAGAAATGATCATTATACTTCAAGAGTGATCAATAACAATTTTCCTTAAGTACTATCAATAACAATCAATTTGATTTGTGGAGAAGTCTGATCTTCTCACGAAGTACACAGATATGGAGTGTCTGAAACAGAACACGCAATATAGGATCTTATTCACATACATTTTTAGCATTTAAATTACATTGATTTCCGTGGATAAATATCAAAGATGGCCTTGACAATATTTACATGAATATTAAATATTCAGTGATGATGCAAAATGAAACATATTTCAATGGTAATACCGTTTGAAATATTACTAAATGATTATTGTAATTACTTGTCATATGAGAGGAGAATTTCAAATTCAGTAGGAAAGGTTGACAATTACGAAGTTGTAATAAAAAAAAAATAATTATCTAGACATTTGCATTAATATGAAATTACTATATATATATAATGATACCCTAGGTAACATCCGTAAATTTTAAATGAGAGCCACCTTCACAAATGCCATTAAATGAATTTACATTTTTAGAAAAAAAACAACAACAGCGCTATAATCTGCGGCACATGTTTAAAGAATTGTATGAAGTATCCACAGAATAGAAAGGTGGGAAGCTGTTTTATCGATTTGATCATATCAAAATCACTCTCCGATAATCTATGGTTAAATCGATTAGTGCATAAATTGTAGAACGCATAAGAAACAGGAAGCTGCTAATAAAAATCTGAAAAATAAATAACCGGAAATACTTCCAGCCGTATAGAATCGTTAATAATACTCGCTTGTTTTTTTCTTATACGGCGGTCAAGCAAGCCGAGTCTAACATTTTCTTTATTTATAATGACTAACTTCTGAAACGGAGAAACTGACGGAACAAAGATGGGAGATTATATTACTAATACGGAAATCATATAAATCAATCGTAATGTGCATACACGTTTTGAAGTAAACGTACCATACCTTGGTCAATGGTGTAGGTTATCGTAGCTGCTATATATAGTGAAAATAGTGAAGAATGTGACATTTGCAGAGAGGAAAAAATAAAGAAGCACGGACTTTATCTAAATGAAAAATAGTTCATCAATTTATTTACATCAATGTGTTTAAAAAGTAATTGTTACAAAGGTATAAGATAACGATATGACTGGTATTAATATTCTCCAAACATTTCTTGGTTCAAAATGCAATGATCTTCAATATTTTCCACATTAACAAAACAAAACCAGTTAAAAAGAAGTAATTCAGAATAAGGGCTCCGCACAGGAAAAAGAAAATAGAAGGCACGTATTTTATGGTAGGCTCTTTCACAATTTACCTTCATAGCATCATAGGAATGAATACACAATCATATTTCAAATATTATTGTTTGTTTGTGCATAGAATGTACAGCAGTAGGAAACACAAGGAAAAAGAAAAATAATGAAAAAAAATCGATAATGGCGTAAGTACTCTCAATATGCGCTGTGCCATTTTATGGAAACTCTTTTCAAGGCAAATAAACTGCGATGTTGGAAATTACATGATTTAGCCAATAGGAACAGCATGAGATGCACTAACGTTACGAACTAAAGAGACGTTTCAAAATCGTGCCAACTATGAGAAATGGAATGCTGATTAATTTCTGGCAAAAAGTGAATACTGCATCTCCACTTTATTTAAGTGTCGCTTCGATTAAGCTAAAATACTATGATGTGTAAAGTATGAATACTGTTCTAGCTGTAGGGCACATGTTAGACATCGCTAGAGACTGTCAGCTTTTTATTGGTTATAAGTGCTAATATTAGCCATACACAAACAATTGCATGCACTGCAATCTCACTATCAAGGTGTTTCTATTAAGAATTGTTCTTTTGTTTTGCTTCCAATCGATATGCCAGCAGATTTAAACGTTTATCTATTA
>NC_142929.1:2309024-2326524 GCF_046866305.1 Octopus bimaculoides
CATATTCTATATCCCACATTAATTTTACAAGAATATAAATAAAACATAAAAAACAGAGTTGGAACTCTTTTAATAAAATTATATATATATATATATATATATATATATATATATATATATATATATATATATACACACACATCAACGTATAATTCATTATAGACCAATGATAGCCGATCTTGACAATCAGAATCATAAGGAAATTAGTTATTCAGAAGATTATCTATGAACTGCGCCCGATGGGGATGGGAGTCATGGAAAATTGGCAGCTGCTCTCCGTTACTGGAAATAAATTGTTGCATCATGTTTTGTAGGTTTTGTGAAGAGAGCAAAATTAAGTGACGGAAGGGAATTCATTTAAGGATCCATCCATGTTATTTCCATTACTCTCGCCACCCAATTGAAAAAGTTCTGTGCGTGAATATATGTACTGAGGTGAATATATGTATAGACTCTTTTTGGGAGGGGGATGATAAGATGAGTATAGGGGGCATGTATAGTCGTCGAAAGAAAGCGCCACGAATTACATACAACATAACTTAGATAGGTTTCGGCCATTATAGGCCGAGGCCATGTCAAACTTAATACCACCACCTTGTGAAGACTTTTAGATCATGATTCACATCTCTGTCACATATAGGACACCATAGTCCACTCTAGTAAGGAGTTATTATTGTTGGAGTCATACCCGGGTGTAAGAGGTTGGTCTGGGATTTTTTGTAGAAATTTTTCCAGAGAACTTTTGAATTTTATGGGATCTATTTCCGATTTGATGTATTTTGGGATAATATCAAAGAGAGCTGGACTGGTTGAGGTAAAGTAGTTGTGTGGTAATGTTCTTATATGTCTTGAGTTTGATTTTTGTAGTAGGCGGATAGCACGAGGGCCAAATCTTGGGTGGGTTTTAAAATTGATACCTTATCATTTGTGCCATATTGATGGAATATTTTCCACACACAGCACTCGCAGCAAGAGTAAAGATTGAGTAAAGATTTGAGAGAGTAAAGATTGATTTTTTTTAATCGACCCCAGTAGTCAGTGCCTGTCTTGCATTCTGTCTTTTTTGTTATTGACCTCTGGAGTGCTTCGTGTGGGGAGGCCAGAGTGGCAACAGTATTCAAGGTTGGGTCGGGCAAAAGATTAGCGAAGGATTATGGTGAAGACCCGGATAAGATCATGCTTTACTTTAATAGTGCCGACATGTGCATATTCTGCCTAGTCGAGAAAAGAATTATATGTTGAATATCTCTTCATCTGGACACTTACATAAAAATATATATATATATATATTTATCGCTGATGTCGATTCTGTTAAAAATCTTAGTTTCTCTCCATGAACAGCCTGGTATCATATGAACAAAAAGGCTGTAATAAATAGATGAGTGCTGGAGATCGTCACCTCTTGCTTAAGTAGTGGCACTCATACACCGAGTTTTTGGACCTTATCGATTGAGTGAATTTTTCGGGCAACGGTAACATGAAAAGACATCATGCGCTAAGCAAATTCCCGAATGCAATGACACAGATCTTCGTAGATGAGTTCGTTCGATCAATCGTTTGTGTAGATCATCCGTCACTATATGCACGTGTAAGGTCGATTTTTCCTTACTTGAAGCGGGAAAACCATTATTTGTGCAGTTGTTGCTGTAACAGCGTTTTCTTCCTAAAAGGTACAAATGTCCCGAGCGATTTTGGCAGCTTTGGAACCTTGATGAATACCAAAGAAGGTACCGAAAATACTCAGATTTTCTACTTGTCACACCATCGTCCTTTCTCTAGAAAAAATTTAAAAAAGGTAAAAATTTATTCAAATTTCAAAACCCATAAAGAAAAGTACGCATATTTGTGTGAGTGTGATTCTGCGTGTGTGTGTGTGTGTGTGTGCGTGTCTGATGAAATCCATAGAAATAGGTCGGATGTAGGAGCAGACGTCGTAGCAGCGGGTGATTGCAGCCATTTGTCGGTAAACCTTCTGTGCAACGTTCTAGTTCGGTCTGCATCACTGCGAGTTACTTCCCCACCCATCCTGACCATTTGGCATGTGGCTGACCAACATAAATCATCATCAGAGAATAGAATGAGAAACATTGGATTCCAACTCAGAAAATCGAGCAAAATGGCCAAAGAATCTGAACTGACTCCACCCCCCGATCATACAAATAGCATGAAGCATCCCATTTCTGATAATAATCGTTGGTTTGAAGACGAAATCCGAACAATGGTAATCTCTACACCTGTCTAGCTACTTGGTACCGAAGGAGTTCAGCCGGTTCCTTAGGTTGTAAGATAGGGCAGATCAGAGATCCGAAGACCAGAATCTTTATCCACATGTTCAGATATCAGCATCGCCAGACACACTTGTCCAGTGAGTTGATAATTGCACCAACATGTCCGTGTCTTCAGACTTCGGACTTGCTGCTTATCCTGCTGCAGACCACTCTGTCAAGATAAGTGAATCGGTTAACAGCTTCGACATTCCACACACAACACAGATAGGTGAGATGGAGTCTTTTGGGAAGCCAACAGAGGATTGGATGTTTGCCTCGACCTAAGAATCAATTGGCTGCGGTTCCGCACACATAAAATACAAATTAGACTGAATAGCACAGAACAAAGTTATGGAATAATAGAAAAATTAAATAACTAATGTACAAATGGTGACAATAATCAGATATTCAAAATAGATGAACAACAACAGAGTAACCTGTTTAGATACGAGAATATTGGAAGGATATGTGGATTGGTACTCAACACTTTTTTAAGGTGAGCTTAGTTGCTTGCCGATATTTTATTTTGTTTGTCCAAGGAAATCGTTAGTACATTGGATTTAACATATTTTACAAGATTAAAATTAATTCTATCGTAATATAAAACTCAATGATTCTTTTTTGTTCCTCTGTGTGTGTGTGTGTGTGTGTGTGTGTGTGTGTGTGTGTGTGTGTGTGTGTGTGTGTGTAGACATTAATTTTCATTGAGTAAATCCATGGTTTCATATTTTTGCGGCTCTGTCGAGCAAGGGGAAACTATCTCAGTAAATTCCTCCGTTACAAGTCTAACATCTTCATAACTTATACGCAGATATCGCATCTAAGATTTGACGTAGAGTAAAGGCGCGCCACGGTCGGAGTGTCGTGATTTCGAGGTATGACTGTGCGTCGTGTTCTTAATCAACAAACTTTATTTGACATTGTTCTAGTCCACCCAGCTGGCATAAATGCCAGCCATGTCATTTTCTGTGTGTCGGGGAGCTGAATGTCTAAGCCACTGAGCAACACGCCCTCAAATATATATCTAATAGCAACACGACCTCAAATATGTATCTAATAGCAACACGACCTCGTATATATGAAAATATCAATGTATATGAATGAGTGTGTGTTTAAACTCAACCATATATGTACATATGTAAGAAGCTTGCTTCCTAACCATATGGATCCGGGTTCAGTTCCACTGCGCAACACCTTCGACAAGTGTCTTCTACTATAGCCTCGGACTGACCAAAGGCTTGTAACTGAATTTTGTAGACGGAAACTGAAAGAAGCCGGTTGTATAAATATATATATATGTGTGTGTGTGTGTGTGTGTGTATTTGTATATCTGTGTTTGTCTACCCACCATCACTCGGCAACCGATACTGGTGTATTTACGTCCCCGTAACTTAGCGGTTCGACAAAAGAGAATGATAGAATAAGTACTGGGGTCGATTTGTTCGACTAAAGGCGGTCCTCCAGCATGGCCGCAGTCACATGACTGAAGCAAATAAAAGAATAAGAGAAGAAACGAGTGTATATGTGTATATATATATATATATATATATATATATATATATATATATATATATATATGTGTGTGTGTGTGCGTGTATATATATATATATATATATATATATATTCAAATATATATATACGCATATACATATATACTTATGCATGTTTGAATATACATATGTGTGTGGCGCGTGTGTGTATTTTTAATATTAGGATTGAATACTTTTCCATAAAATGGAAATATCTTCAAACCTTGTTATATATATATACATATATATATATATATATATATATATATATATATATATATATATATATATATATATATATATATAAAGCTGCTTTGATTAATGTACATTTATATCCCCCCGTGTTATTGAGCTGATAAATTGAAATCCAGGATATTTTAATCATTTTATCTTAAGTGTTGTCTTAAGAACACTCTTCACCACCTGTGTTATTCACACACTAGATTTAATCAAGCAGACTTTGTATAACACTTTTCAATCTGTTATAATGATCAAAATTTTTTAAAATCTTTATCGTAAAACCCTTTTTAATGTGTTATACCTTCTTGTTTCCCTTGTAAATGCACAAGGATTTAGTTAAAGCGATGCATTGTAAGGCATATCCTGTTCTTTATAGAAGTACAATTATATTTTTATGTGTACCATTTGCCTATATTAAAAACTCAATTCAATAAATTTGTTTTAACACTGTTTATGATTTCCTTGACATGTAATTATTTGTAATTCAAACAAGAATCCTCATTAAATATGTGACTTTTTCTCAAGGCAGCGTATGCAGCAACATGACATGTTTTTTACAAAATAGCCTGTCATAGGAAATTGTCATAGTTTGAATGCATAATTTATAGGGTATCCGCTAAAATATTAAACTAGAATCTTTTTGTTTTTTGTTTTTGTTAATCTACTCTCTCTAGAATTATTGTGTTTCTCATACATATTATGTATTTTGCCCAGTGTCACTGTCTACGTTACCGCATTTCTCCGATTTCCCTCATTTATCAATCGGGTTATGCGTATTCTACGTTGACTTCCTCTGGTCTGTATTTGACACCATTAGTACAACTGAATGTTTAAACAAAATGAAATTTTAATTGCGATATTTTAGTTGGTGAAAACACCATACTGTAAACTAATAACATACGTAACATTCATAAAGAAAGAAGAGATAGGCTTGTGTTAATACATTTAATGCACGTAAATAACGAAAAGCTAACTTATGCGGCGATAAAACATGCAATATTTCCCAATAACTATCATTAATTATTATTTCTAGCATGGGGAGGAATCGCTGTTGTGCAAGACTTGAAAAACGATAATGACAAAATGTAGTTTTAACTAATATAATTCTATCTCCTGGTGATTTTTAATTTAATTTATATCTTAGTTCGCCTATGAGGAATATTATATATTTGTTTCCTCTTTTCGATAGTGCAGCGTTTCATGGAACAGCTTGAACAGCATAGCAGCGGCGACAGCAGCAGCAGCAGCAGTAGCAGTAGTAGTAGTAGTAGTAGTAGTAGTAGTAGTAGTAGTAGTAGTAGTAGTAGTAGTAGTAGTAGTAGTAGCAGCAGCAGCAGCAGCAGCAGCAGCAGCTCTCACGATTGTTTACGCTTAACTCTCTATGAGCTCTCAATGACCAGACATCTGATCTAAAGTATTGCAGCTATGCGCAGTCTGTCAATTTACGTGAATCTCTCTAACCGATGCACAAATACGTTCCGTTCCTTTACACAATGGCGAGTGAATTTAGGGAGGTTTGTGTGCAATTTTTATCACCTCAACCGACCAATGAAAGGCTCCTCGCTGCAGTGTTAACATAGCTATTAGATTATATATAGATTGGAATTTCAAATATAAACCATTTTTGTCTTTACTTATACAGAAATGCGCGTATAATGAATATTTACAGAGAGATTATGTATGAATTATATACATATACAGACAAATAGGTAGATAGACAGACTGTAAGAAGTGTGCTTCCCAACCCCATGGTTTCAGGTTCAATCCCACCTCGTAGTACGTTCGGCAAGTGTTTTTCTATTATAGCTCCAGGCTGCCCAAGCCCTTGTGAGTAGATATGGCTGACGGAAACTGAAAGAAGCCTACCATAAAATATATATGTACCTTTCTACATGGGTGCGTTTTTGCGCATATGTTTGTCTCCCATCACCGCTAGACAACTCGTAACTTACCAGTTTGTTTACATCGCTGTAAATTAGCGGTTCTGCGAACGCGACTGATAAAATAAGAACCTGATTTCAAAAATAGTCAGTGCTGGAATCGATACGTCTCGTTAAAAACGTTTCAAGGCAGACTTTCACCATGACTACACTGTAATGGGTGATACATGTAAAAGGAAAGATATAAGAAATCTACAAGATTTTTTTTTTCAGTTTTCACTCTCTCTCTCTCTCTCTCTCTCTCTCTCTCTCTCTCTCTCTCTCTCTCTCTCTCTCTCTCTCTCTCTATCTCTCTCTCTCTCTCTCTCTCTCTCCCTCTCTCTCCTTCTCTCTCTCTCTCTCTCTTTCTTTCTCTCTCTCTCTCTCTCTCTCTCTCTCTCTCTCTCTCTCTCCTCTCTCTCTCTCTCTCTCTCTCTCTCTCTCTCTCTCTCTCTCTCTCTCTCTCTCAGTTTATTTTCCCTTATTCTTTTCTGTTGAAGAACGAAGGTTCGAAAGGTAAAATACTTCTTCATTTTTTCTGAGCGTCAGCGTCAAAATAATACACTTCCTTGTTGTTCATGCACCTGTCTTCGCCTATATATATATATATATATATATATATATATATATATATATATATATATATATATATATATATATATATATATATATATATATATACAAACATATATACATACATACATATATATATATGTTAATTCTCTAAATGAAGTATTAACAGTAACTATCGGTCAGCAGCTATCGGGCGCCGACGAAGGGAAATAACCCTGAAATCCGGATACGTTCGTGCTGCAGATCGAGGTGAGAGGGATAACTTCCCTTGGCAAACAGGACACAGTCGTGTGTCGATAAGCCAGCTGGAGGAGATGTCCTCCTGGGGCTAAAAGCAACAGTAACATCCACCCCTAGGGGTCAGCCACACTTAAGTGGCAATATACTACACTTCATATATATATATATGAATATATATATATATATATATATATATATATATATATATATATATATATATAATCAATCCAAACATGAACAGGCAAGAAAAAAACAAGAAAAAACAACAACGGGAGGACGTGGAATAATTACAGTGTTATTGGACGCTCAGGAAAGGTAAGAGGATTTCACGTTTCGAGTGAAGCTCTTCATCAGAAATATGGAAAAAGTTCAAAGAAGGGCAGACAGAGAAAGAAAATCGCCAATATATATATGTATATTGTTGCTATTATGTTAAACTGTCGTGTATCCAAATTTGGAGCAACATGAAATAAAGTGTCTTGTTCAAGAACACAACACAGCCTAGTCCAGGAATCGAACTCATTACCTTATGATTGTGAGTCCAACGCTCTAACCACTGAAACATGCGCCTTCAGCAAATGTTAAATGATGATGATAAGGATGATGATGATGATTCAGGTGTCTTCTGTGTGGTGGGTCAGGTTGATCAGCTTTCAATGGCTTGCACTACTTGCTCTTTTGACGTCTTTAGTAGGGATCCACTCCATTATTGTCTAATGTTTCTTCAAAAGGTCATGCTTGCTGACCTTTCACCTTTGAGCTAACAATAACCTAAGGAAAAATATACAAGCAGTGGTTGTGTGGTAAGAAGTGTGTTTCCCAACCACATGGTTCCAGGTTCAGTCCCACTGCCTGGCATCTTGGGCAAGTGTCTTCTACTATAGCCACAGACTGACCAAAGCTTTGGGAATGGATGTGGCATAAGGAAACTGAAAAAAGCCTGAACCGGTAAATAATAAGACACTAAAAGAGAATGACTCTCCTGAGACACAACAATATATATATATATATATATATATATATATATATATTAATAAATTATAGGGTGGCAAAGAAAATTTTAGAAATTTTATTTACCACCAGTGGCCTAGCGAGAGTAAAAAACAGTCAATAGACTATGTATTATTCATTAGAAATGCAGAGACGCCTATAATAGGACATCTACTCGCTAGAAATAGCAGCAAAAATACTACATACCACAAAAGTTAGGGATAATTTCGAAAGGAAATGAAAAATTTTTGTAGGAAATGAAATGAAAAATTTTTGTATTTGCTGCCGATTAGGTAAACCGTAAATACGCGGTATATTTTGAAAAATTAGACATAAAAACACGAACCATGCTGCGTACTGATTCGTGCTTCATATGTTGTCTGGTCAATTCTGCTGACGAAAGTCTGACCTTGTAAGATATAATCTTTATCTTACTAAAATTGACTTGAAACCATGGTACAGAATATAGATTGGTAAAAGTTTTTATTTTTCATTTCCTTTCGAAATTATCTCTAACTTTTGTGGTATGTAGTATTTTTGCTGCTATTTCTAGCGAGTAGATGTCCTATTATAGGCGTCTCGGCATTTCTAATGAATATATATAAATATATATATATATATATATATATGCTTCTGCGTATATGTATATATATAGATACACTGACATATAGTTATATACGCATATATGCAAGCATGACTGAATTCATATATCTGTATTTACATAAGCAGCAATCAATTGCTACGTTTAACACGGAATGCGAAATGCTTTCCGTGATGGAGAAATTATTTCGGTGCCTGGAATGAAGGTTATTCGCTTCAAAATACAGGGATTTGACGAGACATCGTAATACATACGAAATGTTAAACCAGGCCTAATCAAAGGCAAGTTATTATATTGTTCCGGATAAAACTGGGTTTACAGCTCTCAAGTGTACTACGGTGAATTAGATACGGTGATCATTAATCAAGATCATAACATTATCGATGTTTCCAGAACAGAATAACATAATTAAGAACTTATTATGTCGTCATAATATGGTAAGATAAATGAGCATCGTCACCGAATAAATAATTATTTTCAATATTTCTCTCAAAACATTTTTTTATTATTATTTCTCGAAACTGAGGTGCATATGATTAATAGCTACGTTATAAGGTATCAGAGAATTATAGATACACGAACAAACGCACGCACACGCACACACACACACACACACACACACACACATACTCACACACATACACACACGCACACCACACACGCTCACACTCACACACATATGTACACTCACATAGTATATACATATACGTGTGTACATATATGTGTGTAGATATGTACGCACACCTGCGTATACAAATATGTGTATGTGCGCGCGTGTGTATATATATATATATATATATATATAGATAGATAGATAGATAGATAGATAGATAGATAGATAGATAGATAGATAGATAGATAGATAGAGAGATAGTATGCTCTTGTGGGGTGTTTATTTTCTCGTTTGCAAATCGCAGTTTTTTTCCTGGTTGGAATCATTTTCTCTATTTCTTTACTTTACCCCTTGTTCATTACTCATCTCCTCGTGCTTTTTACTCAATCAGCTTTGCCCCACGGAATGCCTCCGTGCTTCCATGAATGGACGGGTACATTCTTGAGCTTATTAACATTTTTTTGTTGTTGTTGTTTGAGGGTTTTTTCAGTCAGTGTTGTTGGTGAGGATATGACTCTTGTAGGCAGTAACTCTTTTGTTGCTTTTGTTACTGTTGATGGACACTGTTGGCATGGTTTTTGTTGTTGCTTCTGCTGCCGTTTCCACTGCTGGTTTTAGTCTTACAGTTGCTGTCATTGTTACACTTACATCAACAGGCCACTGCTGCTTCTGCTGCTTATGCTGTTTTGGTGACCGCATCGGCAGAAAGTGTCAGCTGTCCACAGCCAGCAGACTAAGGTGACACTGTTTGCTGGTCTTGCTTCAAAAACCCTGCGAAGAATTCTTGCAGTTCCTAGCAAATGCTGATTTTTGTAGGTGTTCTACCATCACACTTGCACCACTCTTTTTCAGCCATGTTGGTAGTTGAGTGCTGATACTTCCAACTGCACCAATTACTGGTATCACGTCTACTCTCTTCATTGACCACAACCTTTGTATTTCACACTTCAAATCGTCGTAGTTGTTTATTTTTTATTTTTTCTCATTGTTCCTGTTGTCACCGGAGCATGTTATGTCGATTATCATACATGTTCTTTCTTTTTTATTCACCACATCAATGTCCTTTTGAGCGGGATGGGTTTACTCGACCTGAAGAAAATTCTAACTGGACCCCGCTTGCAAGGTCATGCGCTGTTTATCTTGATATGAGATCATCCAGTCGCGCACATATGGTTGTGATACATGTGTCTGGTGTTCCCTTATCAGACGAGTAGTCATGATGGCATACTAGGCTTAATATATTTTAATGATAATAATAATAATAATAATAATAATAATAATAATAATAATAATAATAATAATAATAATAATAATAACAACAACAACCACAACAATATTATTATTATTATAATAATAATAATAATAATAATAATAATAATAATAATAAAGGTAAACAAGAGTCTCCTTGGAGACTATCTGTTTTGATTGTCAGCTCGATTGTTACAGAAAAGACATGCTTTCCAACTAGCCATGCTGTTCTTAATCAGTGCACACACGTTCTCAGGTATTGCACACAAGTCGAGTGTTTCTTAAATCCACGAATGCAACAACATGTCGCAATCCTTTTAAAGTCTATCCAGGCCACGCACAAATTCTTTTGGTACCATTTTTCAGTTCTTCATTATGACCTTGTTTATTACAAGGTGATCCTAGGCGCCCTTTTTTGGTACCCCTTTTGTTCTACTGGGTAGATAGTTTTCTGCAAGAAATGTATATATTTTCCATGTGAGGATGCCTGTTAATATTTCCATTAGATGTTAAGACAAGTAATGGGTTGTCTCATTGCTATTTGATCGATATTACATCAACAACGTTGTCTTTTCCTCTACAACCATTGTTAATTGTTATAGCCTTGATCCCACATTCTGTAGTAAACGCGCACAATGAGCTGAGTTTGAATGGGCCTCGTCTCAACCACCTTATGTTCACGGAGGTGGCTCAGGAAGACTGACCTGAAAAAGCATAATGAGAGCATAATGATCGTTGCCCAGGATGAAGCATTGAATACCAACTTAGTGAAAAGGGATATATACCACACACGTGCAACGAACCTCTGCCGAATGTGTGGGAAGATGGTCGAAAGCGTGACTCACATTGTTATTGCTCGTGAAATTTTTTGCGCAGAAAAAGTACAATCGCAGTCAGGATAAGGTAGCCGAAAACCTTCACTGGTTACTATGCCGGAAGTATGGATACGAGGTAACGGGTGATTGGTACCTACATACACCGGAAAAGGTAAAGGACGAAAAGGGGAAGGAAAATATCCTGTGGGACTTTGACTTCCAGACAGATAAGGTGTTAGAGCACCGAAGGCCGGATATAGTAACCTTTAGGAGGGACAAACGAGAGTGCCTAATGATCGACATGACAGTGCCAGGAGATCAACATATCATGAAAGAAAGAGAAAAGAGTGATAAATATGGGGACCTGAAAATCGAGATCACCAAGATGTGACAGTTGCGAGAGTCAAACATAAATGTTGTCTCTATTGTCATCGCAGCATTGGGTTCAATACCACCCAACCTAAAAAAATAAAAAAAAACATCTGGAAACTTTAGAAATACTCTGCAATCTATTTGCATTGTAAAAGTCGGCATTACTTGGAACTGCATGCATATTGCGTAAAGTACTGTCTGCCTGAGGTCCTTATTGCAACTTGACAAACAGTACAAATCCCCCGGTAGACACAATATCTTCAATCAACAACCTCACGATATTGCACGATACTGTGCGATGTCTTAAATAATAGTAATAATAATTACAATTTTTTAATTTTATTTTTCTATTTTTGGAGAGACAAAAGATAGTTGCAAAAGTCTAGATATGAAATGCAGATCCCGAAATCGAAAATCACAATGTATCGAAATCAGATCATAATGTTGAGCAATCACAATAAAAAGGTTATTGTGTGCAAGATACAGTGTTCCGAGACGCACAAAATTAAAATGTATAATACAAGAATAAATGCAAGCAACGATACTTCAAACCAAGTAAAAGAAAACAGATGAATGGCAAGTGATCTGAATTAATTTAGTGAGTAAATGTTGTTTGTATATGACTTACTTTGGCTTGCTTTAGTAATTGAAGTCTGGATATATGCTATTATATTTCTATGTATCGTTGAGTTATATGACGTTTAATGCCAACAACGTACTGATAGAGAATTTCAACAATTGAGTGCGTTTGGTTGAACACGGTGTATTACATTGTCAAGTGTGTTTGAAGATACTTTTAAATAATCCATGATTTTTTTTTCTTTTTTGTCCAGAGTCTGTTGTTTTCAGGGCTCATCTGTATAGATTGGTTAACCTTTACAGCTTTAAATTACTACGAAACAAAGATATTCTTATCTGGGAAGTTAAAGTAAGATTACCGGGAGATTTACTAAAAAGATACATATACATCCCATAAAAAACGATATATGGGATTCCTTCATTAACACTGGAGACGCCCCATGTGTTGTAGCCAAAGTAAGTGTCCCTTTAGCCTAGAATATCCTGTGACAGTATTGCCTAGGATTATCCTTATGGGAGAAGCAAACGCGGCAACTTATGCTATGCTTACTAAAGTAATCAGGAATTAAATACTGGCTCATTCTAAAAGTGCACGAAAACGGCAGCCTACAAAATAACAATATATTCCCAACCAATCATAATAATGACATACAGTTACCTTTTTTCTTAAAATGGCACTTCATCAACTAACCTACCAATTAGAGAAGGATAATTTCTTTGTAATGAATTATCTAATTTACAGTCTGCTTGTGTGACTCCTTTGATAAATATTTTCGTGCAACTAATCCATTACAACGGTCCGTACATTGGAAACTATCACAGACCGTACGAAATAAATGGAGGACTTGAACTAGTTTTATCGAATAGAGAGGAAATACGGTGTAAAAACATATTGGAAATGTAAGTCAAAACCTTCAGTTTGTATGACTGTTTGAACGCGGGACAGGAATCGTTGGCACAATTGCCGTTTCTTCTGTTAGAATTTTGATTTTATCCAAGTTTTCTCCTCAGAGGAGAAGCAAAGCATGCCATTTCCGTGATGGGGCTTTCATCTCTTTAGAAATGACCTGTATCAAAGTATCTGGTACAACAGTTCTTCTAGTCTACTCCAGCAGCTGGCGTTCTTCAGCGATGGTCCTGAATGATTTTCCATAATTATCTCGATAAAGTTTTGAGCTTGTTGGATGAATTGCGATATCTTTACTGTGTCCGAACGACTTTTCTCTTGGATACAGCTGAAACATTCCCACCAGAATCTTCCATCTGAAATTAATGTTCAAAAACATTTGTAGCATTTGCCGTTTCTAAATCGCTGTATTCCTCATATATGGCAACAATGACAGCGTGTCGTTTCAGTTTTAATAGCATTTTATCTGTCATGGAAGATTTGAATGGAATAAACAAAAAAAAAACCCAACTCTTTAAATGATTTGCAGAAAATAATACACAGATAATTAAGCGTTTTCGTATACCCCTTGCACCCTGCATATGATTATAAATTCTAGCATATATGCATGTGAATGTATGTATGTATGTATGTATGTATGTATGTATGTATGTATGTATGTATGTATGTATGTATGTATGTATGCATGTATGTATGTTTGTATGTATGTATGTATGTATGTATGTATGTATGTATGTATGTCCCTCTCTCTCTCGCTTTCTCTAACTTTCTCCTTCTTCATTTCTCTATTGTTGTCCTGTTATATTTTTCAAATATAAGCTTGCCCTTTTTCCTTCATTAGATTAATTCTTTTCAAACGAACAAAATGGAGATCGCTGTGTCAAAATGGTATTAAAAACGTTGTTGCAACCAGCATTAACAGACTTCGGAGTGCAAGGTAAAGGAGAAAAGAGGCTGCAAATATATTACATGCAGTGACCTGTAATCCTCGCAACATCTGTGGCTTTCTTTGAAAATCGTTGGTGGGACTTAAATGTCACATTCAACATAAGCATTATGGCTGACATAGAAAGAGTACGTTGTCGGATGGTCATACGTCAAAACCGACGGGAGAGTCCATCATACACTCACACACACACACATGCGCGCGCACACACACATATATGTATACACAAGACACATGTATGTATGTATTTTCCTTTTTCTTAGATTCACCGTTCTCTATTGCTTTTGTAACTCTCATGTGGGAATGATTAGCTGACACGTTGAATCCATTCCGAACTGCATGCGAAAGTAACCTGTTAGAAATTCCCATCAACAGAGCTATCGATGTAATTCCCACCCTTCTTGGAACCAATGAACTCATAAAACCACTGTTTAAATGCAGATTCCATTCCTACTGAAACGTATTACTCTTGCGAAGCGTCAGTTGAAGTTTTAATTTCTATTTTCACTTATGTGGTCAGCAGGCGTCATTTCCCAACAGTTCAATGATCCTATCACCATTCACCTGTTCAAGAACAAAGGGAACATACAACTATGTATCTATTACAGTGATAACAGCTTCTTATTGATTATTGGCGAAATATTGACGAGATTGCTTCATCCATCAACAAAATACAAACAATCTCCTAGCGAAAAGCCTCTGTGGCTTCCGTTGTAAAAGAATATTAATGACATATTTCATCATTACATGGTGCTATATTAGGATTTGTATATAAAGCTTTGTTGTTCTAACGATAGCTTTTAAAATGGTGCGTGGAGAAAGTTTGAGTTGAAGCCTTGTGAAACATGACTGTGCTTCTATTTTCGTACATATTATCTTTATAAGTGTTAAGGGCAATGGATTCATATCAGTATAGAACCTCTGTTCCGTATACTACTAAAACACATGTCAGTGTGGTTGCACCTATCTTTCTTAGAATCGTGTTTTGTACCTCGTCACGGGTTTTTTTAGGACGTGTCTAGTTGAAATTGACATTAATTGGAGAGATTTTGGAAAAAAATTATTCTCTCTTTGTACATTCTAAGTAAAAATCAAAATGAAATATCTAAGTCTCTGTGAGGGGCAGTTTTGAGATGACTATCGATTGCTGATCATCGATTGCTGATTATAGATTGCTGGTGCTTAGGGAATCCAACATTCAAGTAGATGTCTAAAATCTGGCCTCAAAACGAGGGTGAGATATTTTGGTGCAGCTGTTTTGGCGCCGTCCATTTGGCGTCACTGATCTGACTCAGGCATCACGTTTTAATATTTCTTTCCTTCTCCCGCATTCTCTCTCTTTCTCCCTCCCCCTCTCTCTCTCTACCATTGTCGTTTTATGTGCGTGCGTAAATATGTGTGTAAGGAGGGCGATAGTTCTATGCTAGTCGTAGTCAATCTATAAAATGTAATGCCCCATTCTCTCCCTCTCCCCTCACTCTATCTGCATGCATATGTGTCTACACTCGCACGCACGTATGTGCATGTGTGCGTGTGCGTGTGCGTGTGTGTGTCTGTGTGTGTTTATGTGTCAAAAAATAGCAGCAGAATATTCAGTCTGCCTCTGCCACAACGAGCACTAGAAACGAAAAGTATACAGCAATGAACCCGAAAACAAGAACAACACGGACAGTACAGAACCGGGAATAAACGCGATGAAGAATTAGATAAAAATGTTGACAATTTGACAGAAATTTGAATCACACTCTCCTCTAATACCTGCAGTGATGCTGAAATGCCGTATTGGCATCGAGAGTACTTCATCTGGAACACTGTGATATAAATTTTGGGAAAATGCGGATATCCACGCTCATACCAAAATGAAAGTTTAGCATGTTGTCATCTATTTAACTTTGTTCTGTGGTAGTTGCCAAAGATTTTAACGATAAAGTAGCAGGATAGATTTCTCGCAGGGTGTGTGCCAATTTATCGACTGTGTTTGCTAAGGAGAAGCAAACAAAGCTACATTAAGCTGAATATGGTGACAGCATGTCTACGTTTACGCAACCAAAAGCAGCAATTTTGCATTTGTTGCAAATGGAGAGCGCAATTTTGGCGTAGTAAAAATTCAAAGATCCACAGAAAGTCATCTTAAAAGACTAAGTTCAACGAAATCACAATGGAAAGAAGATATGGCTAGTGAAGCAACATGTTTTAATATTCGCGAATCAACGTAGTTAAGGCCAAAATGGAAGCTTGTAACTTACCACTCTTACATCAATTAAACCGTACACCGTGGCAAAATCGTCTCTGACATAACAGGTCTTTTTTCACCAACAATTCAGATACACGTCTCACTTTTATTCTGTTAATCATTTATTTATTCTTACAAATATGTTTTTTTAAATAGAAATAATATATAATTCTAAATCGGAATAAGTGTTAAGTCAAATCATATAATTATAGTAAAGCAAAATCGGGCAACATACGATGATGTATTTATGAATTAATTTTTATCTAACACTCTGTTTCTAGATATTGTGTATAGCAAAAGCAAATCGTTTGAACACGCATGTCAAATAGGATGAGAAATAAGCACGTGGCTGAAGTTAAATAAATATCGGAAATTATATTTTATACTTAGTTTACTCTCGCTCCTGATCAATCTATTGCTGTCAACAACAAATTTGTAAAGTATAAGATAACATTATCTAGCAATACTATCTGATTCAAATATATTTCTCTATATACTTCCGAAATTGCTTTGATAGTGTTCAGATAAGAATTCTCAGTTGTCAACACGATGAATTCTAAATTTATTTTAAAGCGAACAATAAGTATATAAGAAAATGTGAAAATAATGCACGTGTATAAGGCACGGGATATAATTCTTTACAATAAACTCGCTTCCAAATTTACAAGCATAACCCTTTCACGAACTATACAATCGTCAGTTTTTCACCCAATGCCCGAGTTTTTTTTTCCATATATTTGAAATGTATTCATTGGGTGTTGGTGGGTTAATAGTAAGACATCTCACCATATTGTAATAGAATCTGTGTAATAAGTTGCAATCTTCAGGATCTTGGTTTATGTATGTATATATGTATACGTCTAAATAACATAAACGCATGTTTATATATGTGTGTGCGTGTGAATGCGTACATATGTGAATGCATATAAGCCCAATCATACATACATACATACATACAAGCACGCATGCATACATACAAGCACGCATACATACATATATATATATGCGCGCGTGTGAGTGTGTATGTATGTGTAGGTATATATATATATGTATGTATACCACTGTAATGGTTGCAAAGTTGCATGCTATTACAGAATATGGAATCGCATAAGGTATCTTATATCAATGATATAATTAAAAATTCTACCTCGCAAATGGAAAAACATTCTTGTAAATAACGTGCTACATTTGAATTGAGAAGTGGTATTAACTATTAATTACACACTCAGCTAATTATACTTATAAAAAGAGGAAAATTTATTTTTATATTCAATCTACGCCACACTTACAACGACCAGAATAGATCCACCAGCTCAATAAGAAACTGAGATATGCCGTGTTCATTGCAGAGTGTTTCAGAATAGTGCAGATATAAGCAAACTGAGAATTGAATAATATATTTTTCTTTTTCGAACTCAACCATTAATT
>NC_142929.1:2329024-2419024 GCF_046866305.1 Octopus bimaculoides
CATATGCACTTACAAACTCTCACACACACACTAACACAAACACACGCGCATATATATATATGCTTACGTGCGTGCGTGCCTGTCTGCTGTGTCTGTGTGCGTTTGTGCGTGCGTGTCCGTGAGATAAGTGGACAGAAGTGGGAATTCAACGCAATATGTATTATAGGAATTATTTGTTTTTGACATAGCGGTTCGTGAAGGCTCATTCAGTTCCTCCAGTATTCGGACGCAATATGGAGTAAAATCAAAACGGCTTCTTTATTACAGAGACTAACCCTCATTGATCAGCTGGGGCCATGTTACGGTATCATGAATACATTTAATAGATCTCCGGAAAAACCTACCCAGGTGATACTTTGCATTCATAAATATACCAACCACGATCCAGCTGTAATGAAAAATTCACCTAAAAATCCCCAACCTATCGTACGATACAGAGATTTTATTCAATGGGCCAAAATCACATCACAACGGGGCTTTACTGGTCCTCATCTGCACACCCAAATCATGAGATTTAGAGAAAAAAGGGTATCTAATAGAATCTTCCATTCAACCAAGATGTTTCTACTAATATCGCAAGGAGATTCCTGACCTTCATTCGGTTACATTCTCTTAGAACCTTTAGGTACCGATACTTTGAAGGCCTGCTGTTCGTATTTAGACAATATCCTTTATGTTAATACACACCAGAAGAGAAGAAAACACACGTTAATGAAAACTCCATCCTATATGCCAAGCAGCAGATGCTGAAACCCTACAGATTGGGAGAATTCTGTCTCTCGGAACCCACTCTCATATCACCAAATGGTAGAATGAGTCACTACACGAGCATGACGACCAAAGATCTTAACGGAAATTCATGCAACTTAGGCATTATTTCATATGTAGGAACAAGGAAAACTCTACTGCATTGTCTTTCTTTATGTAAAGTTTTCGTAACCACAACCGTATCTCATCCAGTATCATACGGGTTGTACACAAAGTACCACATCTTACTTGTACAGGCCTCGCAATTGCTACCTTTGCTTTCAAGAAAGGCTGCACATCTTCCAACGGCCAGCAGCATGTATCAGCAGAAAAATTGACGTTCCATGTTGTCCACGAACAAGATATACTCTTTTGATGTACCTCAAATCATTGACAGACGACAATCGCCCCATCCCAATCTATATCGGGCTATACTGTGCTTCTTGGCTGCATTGAGATAACCAAACCCATTCTGGCATTTCAACGATTTAGGAAACATGGCCCTCATAGGTGTGATTGCGTCACGCATTAATTACTAAGTAGCTCTCATCTAATTTAATGAATTATTACAACATATCTGAGGCCACAACTGACAGTCAGACGTTAAAGTTTCTTTGTAATGGTGAAGGCATCGCTTCCCATCTGATGCTTTAAGAATTGATTCTGTTGACGCATCAAATTCTATGCTCTGATAACTAAGCAAAATTAATATTCTCTTGCATATCAGAGAAGTTGTCAATGAATTTTCACTATAACGGCGTGACCCGAACTTACCAATGGGAGTTAATTTCTTTAACACAGAAAGCATTGTGTTTACTCTTCATTTTGCTTACGAATGGCCGAGGAAGTTCTTGTTTTTTCACGTCTCGAAATATTAAGTTATACGGGGAGCTAAATTAAACTGTTATCCAACACACACATACACCCCTCAAATACACACACACACTCCTAAAAGCGGGTATACATACATACATACATATATATATATATATATATATATATATATACACCCACCCACACACACGCACATACACACACACACACACATATATATATATATATATATATATATATATATATATATATATATATATATATATATGTGTGTGTGTGTGTGTGTGTGTGTGTGTATATGAATATAAATATACGTATACACTAACACACACACATATACACACACACATACATATATGGAGGGAAAGAGT
This sequence comes from Octopus bimaculoides, assembly GCF_046866305.1. Lineage (NCBI taxonomy): Eukaryota > Metazoa > Mollusca > Cephalopoda > Octopoda > Octopodidae > Octopus > Octopus bimaculoides. The sequence goes on from NC_142929.1 coordinate 2,330,977, forward strand.
ATGTATCGATAGATAAACATAGGCCTAATTGTGGGTGAGTATATGTTTGTGCGTCCCTATGTGGTAATACATGTAAATGACAGCATGCATATTTTATATATATTTATTTTATGAAACACAAATTCGCAAAATTGCCATCAAGGGTCCATGATGACTTAACGCCATTATCAGCTCGGATCAGAATGAGAAAATAAGGAAGAAAGCCAAAAATGTCCCTTATAGTGACAATAGGTTGATGGTGCATCGATGTGTTATGGCTTCCTTCTCACGATGCAGTGTTTCTCACTACGTGGCACGGCCACAAGACGCCAATGTCGTTATTTTACTATGGCAAGTTACCGAATAAATACAGTTAGGATCGTAATTATTTCAAAGGGAATTAAGATAATACGAATGAAACTTTTATTCTCTTATTCTTCTACTTCTTTCAGTCACTAGAATTTGGCCATGCTGGGGCAACGCCTTGAAGAATTTTTAGTCGTATAAATCGAGCCTAGTAATTACTTTTTAAAGCCTAGTACGTATTCCATCGGTCTGTTTTACCGAAACCCTAACTTGCAGGGAGATAAACAGCCACACGCGCTCACAAGCACGCGCACACACGCGCACACACACACACATACACACACACACACACACACAAACATTTATAGATAGTGAGACTTTACAAAACAAAAAATAAAAGACGAAGACGGGTGTGTAAACAAGAAACAGATGTATTAGTTTAACGCTCAGGAAGTGAGAAAGTCTTTTACGTTTCGAGCCTACGCTCGTCGACAGAAAGGAACACAGAAAGAAACAAGGAGAGAAAATAAAAAAGGTTTAGGGGCTAAACAACAATAGGAGAAAGCAGAAAGTATAAAAAAGTTTAGAAAAGTTCAGAAGGTTCAAACGTTGTGGTGTATTGGAGCGATTTCTCATCAAAGAAGAGTCCAGTGTAGTCCATGGTTAGAAAAGGTGCAGCCGAAGTGTAGGAGTCCAGTCGTAGGAGAGTAGAAGAAAGTACAGGTAGAGAATCGAGGTAGAACTGTTCAGGAAAAGTTCGAAGTGGAGGTGGAGACAGGATAAAACTGGTGCGACCACGTGAGCGTGTAATGTATAGTGATATATATATATATATATATATATATATATATATATATATATATATATATATATATATATATATATATATATATATATATATATATATATATATATATATATATATATATATATATATATATATATATATACATATATATATATATATATGTATGTATGTATGTATGTATGTATGTATGTATATATTTATGTATGTAAGTATGTATGCAGGCATGTATATAATTATAAGTTATAACATAAAATAGTTGAAGAAATGCTTACTATAGGTGTTTATTTTTTTATCAATAGAAACCAGAAAGTTATAAAAATATGTCCATCGATACTGTGACAATTGTTATGAATCTCTTCAAATTGAATCGAAAATTAAAGATTTAATATCAGTCAGGGTCAAAATTGTTTCACACAACATAGAGTAAAAATTTCAAATAATAATCATAGTGGGTCATAGTTGTTCATATTTCATAGCTGACCTGAGTCTAAAATAGAAATGCTCGGAGAAAATTTTTTGAAAATGTTCATATATCTTTTAAATGTTTGATATTTTTTACTCTGGACTTGTTCTGCTAAATGGGAGTTAATACCGTTTGATGAGAGGATTACAATCTGACAAGTTATATTCGTAGTTACTTTAACATGTCTGTCCGTTCGAGCAGACTCTACTGCGATACTTTGACCCCAAGAAGACATCTCCTGACAATTAGTTTGGGCCGAAGCAGTTGTTAATTTATTTTTCTTTGGCAGTTTCCAAGATTATTCATATCCGACTGAGTATATGTTAAAGGCATCCTCTTTTGAAATGGTTATCGTAAACTCCAAAAACAACAAATTCTTTAGATCCTTACCTGCATGATTTTGGCAAATTGAAATTTCCTATATGTTTTATGCTACTGGAATTAACCGTAGTCTTATAAGGTATTTGTGGGAATAAATGACATCCGTTTCCATACCAATGAAAAATTGTTGCTTCATAACTGATATCATTCGGTGGCATAAAAAAGGTCACCAGGGTTTCAAATAAAATATTTGAGAGTATTTTAATTGCCACAAATCTTGTCAGGTTACATTTAAAAAAAAATGTATTGCTTTTCAAACTGTTTTGTTTTTACTTTGTATGCATCTCAAAATAACACTTTCAAAATACCTCAGAGATTGTTGCAATGGAAAATTTAAACAGAAACACTCACACTCGCGCACATTCTCTCTCTGTCTCTCACACTTATACAAACATTTTCTCCCTTTCTCTCTTACACATATACACACGCACATCCAGCTAGCATGTCATTGAAGATGATTATTGTAAAATCTGCACAATAAATTTTCATTCTAATATGGTCATTATGTCCCGTTCTAGAGAAATCATTTTGAGTCGTCACAGAAATTTGGTCCAGTTGCTTTACTTTTTCACTAAAACAACCTCAACGTATTTTTGAAGGAAAAAAAATGAACATATATATATATATATATATATATATATATATATATATATATATATATATATATATATATATACGTGTGTGTGTGTGCGTGTGTGTGTGTGTGTGCAATAAATAAACAACGACAGATAAAAACCATATATGTATATTGAGGGTACAACCGGATGGGAGACAGATAGAGAGGGTCCCTAATTCTTCATCAGTTATCAACCAAATTGGTAATACTCAGTTTCGCACCATGGAGGGTAAGACTGGGAACTTCACATATTGGTGGTGCCTGCGAAAGTTGCAAAGAATGTCGGGCCTCAAGTAAACAAAACAGCACAGATTGGACATATGAAAGTAGAAAAAATGTAATGTAAGACAATGCACAAAAGACGAACTAAACAGGAAACGAGCAAAATACGACCTTAGGGTCAAAAAGATAAGAATGGCGGGTAACACTTAGAAGAAATACTAAAGACTATGGCGACCAAGTGGCTGGGCGGCCGGTGTGAAAAAGGGAGAGAAAGAAGGAAAGCTGTCCACGGGTCACGCGTGAAGAGCAAGTAGAGGAGAAAGAGAGAGCGACAGAGAGAAAATAGAGAGGAAATAAGGGAAGAAATGAAGGCGGTACCGAGGGGTAATATTTATCTCCACCACTTAAACATGGATGCTCTGTTAGAAACAAGCTATACTGCGGTAGATACCATGAAAGAATCTCTGATGTAGGCTTTTGGTGTAAAATACACACTTGTCTACATCACCAGCGGGGAGATAAATACCCACCATCTCCAGCACAAAGACCACCAGATCACGTGATTTCTAGCTTCTTTGATTTCATCAATGTTGGACGCTTGGCCGCTACATATAGCAACGACTCACCTCCCCGTTAGTGAGATATAGAAAATCAGTGCCAGAAGAGGCACTAGTGTCCCGATTAAGGAGTGAGCTTGTTGAAAATTATATACTAGGGTCAGAGGCAGTATTAAACTGAGAGGTAATATTTGTTTTTCCCCTTCATCATGGATGCTCAGCGTCTGTGAGTATTTCTCTTATGGGCTCTACCGTGATAAAGTTTGTTCTAAGAGACCATCCCTGTTTAAGTGCCGAATATATTTCAACAAACTCAATGGCTAATCACGACAGCAGTGTCAGTTCAGGCATTAATTTTCCATATATTACTAACGGCGAGATGAGTCACTGCACTCTCTAGCATCAAACGTCCATTATTGATGTGACTAAGGAAAGTCGAAATCATGTGATCAGGTAATCTTCGCGCTGGAGATAAAAGAAATTTATCTCCCCGCTAGCGATATAAACATGCGGGCATTTTGCGCCAAGAGCCTATAAGAGAGTTTCTCTGTCCATGCTTTGGGAGAGTAAATTTTGTTTTAACCGAACATTCACTTTTTAAGTGCAGATAAATAGTGCCTCTTGAAAGAACAACAAAAAATAATTGGAAAAGATATGAAAACTTTTTTCACAGTTTTACCCTATAGTCAAAAATTTTCCCTGTTCAAAGCATTAAAAACTAGAAAACAGTTTTTAAACCAAAGAACATGGATATAAAAAAAATATAATTGCAGTGCACCATCCGGAATTTCACCATGTCAAGTTTGATTTCATCGATTCAGTTTAGTGTCGTTAATATACACATATTTTAAAATGGAGTTTATCAGCAAGATTCGAATTAAGATAAAGATTCATATATATATATATATATATATATATATATATATATATATATATATATATTGATGCATATATATGCATCAATACAAAAACTGAATGCTTTGTAAATATGTCGAAAGGGTTACAGATATGAATATCGATGAATCTAAAACATTATTTTCTATATTTAAAGGAATAGTTGTTGATAATTAATCATGTGCATTTTTGAAATTAGAAGACGGAAATGATACATGTATAGCGAAACAGACTGAATAACCTCTGTTTATCAAAAATACATTTGACTGATATAACTAATTTCTAACAATTGTGATAATCCATACAAAATTTAGATAAATTTGAAAATCTCTTCATTATATTAGCCATGAATTTACGGTCGACTCAATAGTATTTTTTTTAACCAACTGTATATCTATAAATAATATGCATTGGATGTAACATCGAAGTTCCGTTGCGAAAGAAGGGCCTCATATAGCCTTCAAATTTGTTTCATGCAGTTTTCAATCTACATAATGTGCATCTCTTGAACTTTTTTAACATAAACTTGATCCCCACACTAAATCTTGTTTAGCAAAAAGTGAATCATTGTTCACAAATAACCCGTTAGAAAATATCTCTTGAAAAAGAAGTACAGCATCTACTCATATATTATATTCTTGTTTGTTTGTTTGTTTGTGTGAGTGTGTGTGTGTGTGTGTGTGTGTGTGTGTCTGTGTGTGTGTGTGCGTGTGTAAACGTGTGTGTCTGTGTGTTTTATTTGCTAACCTTTTCTTCCTCATCATATATCAAATCATTGTATACAAATGAAAAGAAAACGATATTGTTCTATACATACAAGATTACATCGCTATTCCTTTTGATGAAACTTTCAGAATCGACATGTAATATATGAACATAGACATAAAGGCACACACACACACACACACACATACACATACACACGCACACACACAAGACAAACGCACGCACGCGCGCATACACACACGTGCACAGGCGCACAGACACCAACGCACACACATGCAGAGGAACTCACACACATAAAACACACGCACGCACACACACACACACATAAAACACACGCAGGCACACACACATAAAACACACGCACACGCACACACATAAAATACACACTCACACACACACACACACACGCACATATATAAAGTATGTGTGTTATATCCATTAATGCGTATATATTTAGATATGTGTATGTACGGGAATAGCAACTGATTAATTATATGCCTTTGCATTTCAGAAATTTAACCATTCTTTCGCTGTTTGTATTCACAAAGCAATGAAATTATTATATTTAGAGATGCCAAGTCTTTTAACTCTGATACAAGCTGTGCACGAAACCCCAATCCTCTCTCTAACATAAATCAATAAAACGCTTTAATGGAAAACACACTTTAGTACAAAGCTAAATAAAATTTGATGAATCGTTTAAGAAGTAATTGTCATAGGATTGGCTGTTCCACTATTTTAAAGTATACTTAGTGTTTTGATATTTAAACTGGCAATAGCACAGCTGTTTTTTTTTTTTTTAATATTCAATTGGCCTTATTGTTAAAACAGCCTTCCTGAAAATCAAATAAATAAAGAAGGAAAACATATGAACAGGTGTTGCAAACAGCATTAGTTGTCTCTTAAAATCGTTCAAATGATCAACCCAGCGAAAGATATGTTAACACACTGGGAATAGAAATTATTATTAGGGCAACCAAAGGTGAAGCTTGCTTTTATATGCATCGAAAAGATTTATTTGTTTGTAAATACCCATGATATTATTGAAACCTTGCTATATGCAGAAATTTACTTTAAGAGACTTGGTTAGTTATTCATTTGATGGCCAGAGAATTAAAGATATGTGTTTATTTCAGATAGAAGTTGGATATTTAAAAATTTATTACACAGTATGTATAGACATTAATATTCTGGCTATATTCCATTATTGTAGAATGTTAAATGTGTCCATAAATGATTTACGATTTTGTGAAATTTCAAACTTAATATCCAATTTGAGGTCTGCATCCAGTCTATGTTCATACTAGCGAAGTTTTTAATTAATTCCCGATAATGAGGAAGGGCTGCCCTTTCCTGAAACTCACCTATCTATAATGTAACTGATATTCGCCCTAATATGTTTGTAAAAACAGATGTCATTCACGAACCACCGCATTTCTCAACTCTTACATAACTTGAGAAAATTTTAGCTTCGATTTGATTCAGAGCAAATGAATTATGTTAACGTAAAGTATCCTAGGGAGGACGGCATCTATTTTAATTGGACATTTATGAAATTTGATTGCTTGAAATTATTTGTCTATGTTTAACAAAGATCTGTATATTGACAAGTATTCAAAATGGGGATAAAACGCACCGAAATCATTAGAAGACAATGTTTGCAGAGTCTCACCAATGCACTTCAAAAATAATGCAAGATATAAGCAATAACATCCCCAAATATTTATCGATAACAAAATTAATTTTTTAAATAGAAGAAAACACAGTATCAGAGGGAATCGGCAATAGTCAGCCGTGACACACTTATACTGCTGTCTCTTCGACAAAACAGGCGCACTCTTTGCATCTATAGCAGAAGATTGAGAGCGCCAGATTCGGACCCGTAAACTGTGAAATATAAGCCATTTCATTATTTTGATTGACTGATTTATTGCCCAGCGTGCATTCAGTCGTGAATTTGTCATGAAGAATATGGATCATTTTCGAATTCATTTTCAGTCGCTTCTTCCTAAATCTTTTCTAAAGTTTGTGTGTCTCATTGCTCCGCTCGCTGCTCACGGTACCGCCACGATCCGGAAGGTCAAGGAAATTGACGCGCTTGTCGTAACAAAAATCAATGACTTTGACTTACTCTGCTTATCAATGGCTCTTGTACTTCTTCAGCTTGGACAAGAGGTAAAATGTAATCCACCAACAAAGCTTTTATTTCAAAATCTTTCATCCCGTGGAATTAGATCGAAGAAAAACATCTTGTATTCTTTGGCTTCAATCGCTTGCAGTATCTTAGAAAATCAAAATATACTTCCACACTTATCTCCTGCAAATATGAAGATTACTGCCAAAGCATCCGCTTGCTGATACCTAACGTCCCAACGTGAGCAAATTCCGCACCACTTTCGTGGACTGTGGCTCGTCTGGCTGCAAAAATCAATTCATCCGTACGAATCGCTTACAATTCGTGTCAGGGTTCGCAGCCAGTGATTTCCCACCACTTGGGTTGTTTTTCATAAAGTTTTGCTGCATTTAACCTTAATGACACCAGCAACATCTATAATGTGTGTACAGTTGAATGAAGTCTCTGTACATGGTTCTTGTCGATTGTATCATCACCCTAAATTTCCTATATCTCTCTTTGAATGTTAGAGAGTATGCAAAACTCCTTCGGGAAGAAATCAATGATAAAAGACAGCAAATTGCTTCTGCTTAAGACCCTTTAATTGCCTCCATTGCATAACAACATGATTAAGAGTTATTATGTAAAGATATTCTAAAAACTGTATAGATATATGAGATATATATAAGAATTATATATAACAAGGGCGCGATGAGTATTAATGTTTTTTATAATGCACTATGAAAATCTAGTTTTAATTTTGTGTTTTCGGTGTACATTTTACTCTTATTTTTAGCAACGCTGGTGTTTCATAGCGCCCCTGTTATATATATTTCATATATATCTATTAATTTTGCCTATACGGTTTTTAGCTTGTGACCACTAACATTATTATCTCTCGTGAGTGTTAATGCTCTTTATTTAAAAATTCTATCCAGCTAGTTCGTTTTCTCAATGCGGCTTGGGCACAGAAACGAAAGCAAGCATTGGTTGAAGTGATAGATAGGTTTGTTACGAGTAGACGAGGCTGAAGAGAACCAAGTGCTTTTGACGCTAAATTCGAAATCATGATACCAGGTTAACTGGAGTTCTTTCTTGCAATTTTACAGAGGTAAGACGCAATCCTTGTTCACTTAGTTTTTTTTTCCAACCACGCCTGTTAAGATCTAGTGTTAATTTTGCCGCTTCGGAGTGTTTTTGACTCCTATTTTTAGCAAAACTGGAGCTTCATAGCGCCTTTGTTATATATAACTCTTATATATATCTACTAATGTTGCTTATACGGTCTTTAGTTTGTGGCCACTAACATTATTATGTCTCATGAGTATTAATATACTTTATATATTTAAAAATGTCGTATATATAGCAAGAATACAAATGACAGTGATTTCAAAGTGTTGTGTCTCCTAAGCTATCACGAGACTCTACTGAGCAACTCCACCCAAACTAGTTTAATTAATGTTTGGATCCCTGAAAAGCTACATTTCATAAAAGCTGAGCTAAAGGTTCAGATGCTGCACTCTCAACTATGACCTCCACATTTCCCATTCCCATAACAAAAGGTTAAATCATCCATTAATATTTCAATAAAACCAGCAACTAAATCTAGCAACATGTCTGTTGGCCAACAAACTTCCTCAACCATCTCCATTCTTTTGTGGACCCCTTAAAAAAAGTTAAACGCATGACTGAAGATAACACACACACATAGACACACACGATTACCAAATTTTGCACGCATGATAAATTTCAAGCAATAAAACAATTCTAAATTTTATCAAATCTTCCATGACAGCCTACTTTTCAACCTGACTCTCATTCAACAGAGTTCAATCCTTAGCCAATCCCCACCCCCACCCATATTAACTTACCGCAGACTATATAAAGCCAAGATGAACACGAGAATAGCACAAGCCAAAACATTGAAATCATTGACAATAGTCATCGTGTTAAAAGATTATGTGTTCTATATTGAGAGTTTAGCAATCATTCAATTTGAAATACTGAAGTTTATATTAGAACTTTGAAAAGTAATGATCTGGCGAAACCTGCAGCACGCCGGACCAAATTCTTCCGGTTTTGCTTCCGAGTTAGAATTGCGTTGTTGCTTTTTTCCTCTACCTTGTTCTTGTTTGGGTTGACTATCTATCTATCTATCTATATATATATATATATATATATATATATATATATATATATATATAATGATGTTTTGCCAGTGCGTTCTATAGGCTATACAAAATTTCTATTTGTGTATGCATTATTTTAATAGGGTCAAATTCAGCGTGCCCTATATAATCCATTAACTGACAATTAATTTTTAATTACTTGAAATTATGAATGAATTGAGACGAAGAGCCAAGAATTTTAAAGAAATTTCCTGTCTAGTGGGGAAAGCTAGGAAACTCATGAAATATCAATTTGCGAAAGATTAAATGGTGTCATGCAAGAGGAGAATCAATCTGATCTTTGGCAGCTCTGATTACTATTGAAGGAAAGTAGTTTTTGTCACGATAGGATTTGTATTTTTATGTAAAAATAATATTTATTATATAATTAAAAATAATTAATATTAAAATCCAAGCTATCATAATTTGTGGGCATTTTAGTGAAATATATTTTTATAAAATTAATCTACAAGTAAAACCAAAAGAAGAAAATCTATTCTAAACGAAAACAGTGTAAGAAAAGAATGCAGGATTCTTAGCGCGGTGAGTGAATCAGATGATTAATATCTAAGCTGAAAAATCTAGATTTTGTCACTTTTATACGACTTCCTCAGCGACTCATAGGCGTTAAGCCTATTGAACAAACAGGTATATGTGTGTACGTATACACACACACACACACACACATATATATATATATATATATATATATATATATATATAGTGTATATTATACATATATATATATATATATATATATATATATATATATATATATATATATATATATACAAAATGGGAGAAGAACGCAAAACATGCAGACAGGTGATACAAAAAAGGGACAACAAAACATCGAGATAGACGATACACAGAAAACAAGGACGGGAAAAAAACGGAGAATGTTACACAAATACAAATAACAGGACATAACAACAGGTGTCTTTCGACTAAGGACGAATTAAATTAAGCTGGCGTGTGTGGAAATAAAGCCTTACTGCAGGGATACAAGATTTCGAAGTCACAGGGAGGAATATATGATAGGCAATATATTTCGTGTAGTTGACTTCGTTATTTTATAATTTTCACATTAGCATTTTGCTGAATCAGCCATACATTCATATTGTAAATATATATGCTGACAATCTGGATTTAGCCAAAACATCAAGCGACGAAGTAGTCTCTACTGATGAGCTTGTAATTTTCAAGCAAATCTAGACTAGTATAGATATCTCATTTGGTGTGGGCGGCCATCTCCTCCAGTCAGTATATAAAAATGTGCTTTGTTGCGGCTCTAAGGATTCTTAGCTCTTATTTCTAGCAATGTAGGTACTACACGGCACCCTCAGTCACAATTAACGACAATCGAATGCAAACACACACACATGTATATATATCTGTGTGTGTGTGTGTGTGTGTGAGTGTGTGTGTGTGTGTGTGTGTGCATAAATTTATATATAAATACACATACACACACACACACTCACACACATACATATATATATATATATATATATATATATATATATATGAATTGACATAAACAGCTAGGTGCAATCTAAATTCATAAAGGTAAACGCAATACAGAGACTGCCATAATATAAGCTTCAGTAAGTACAAGTGTATTGAAATATTTATTATAGAAGATTAAGAACACGTTGAGACTAGATATTTAACACATTTAGATATATCTAATGTCTATCGTTCGTGAAAAGTTCAAGTCAACGGAATAAATATTTCGTAATTTATGAGGAAATGAACCAATAACCTCCCAAACTGCAACGGCCAAAATTAAAGGGTCACTTAGAAAACAATGAAAATGGAACAAGAACAAAAACGAAACCCTTACTATTAATATTCTGTGAACATCTCTTTACTATCAACGACCTCCTGATATCCTGTCATCACAGGACTGAATTGATTTCTTGTAAAATGATGGAGTAATATTGTTCCATTCGTTTTTCAATAATCACCAGAGATGATCTTGGTTCTTTGGATGTCTCCTTCGTGCTCCATCTCCAATAATATTCCAAACGTTTTCTATAGGGTTCAGATTGAGACTTTGAGGTGACCAATCTATGAGATCAACCCCTTCATCACTCAAAAAATCTTCGCAATGTGACAGGGAGCGTTGTCCTGCACGCTCACAGGAAGTTGAACTGACAAGGATCGGAGATGTGAAAGGGCATGCTGTCTAAGAATTTGCTTGTATATTTCAGCCTTGACAGTCCCTTGTAGGCGAATAAGTGGACCAGGACCAGCAGCAGACATCGTTCCCCATACCATTACACTGCCTCCTCCATATTTCACTGTCTTCTTCACACATGCACGAGATAACCTTCCGCCACTTCGTACATCCCGTCAACAGAACCAATCACATTAACCTTCGATTCATCGCTAAATTGAACCTGCGACCACTGTTCTTTTATCCAAATGACATGTTAACGAGCGAAACACATACGGGCTCTTTGATTCTTCTTGGAGAACAGAGGATTCTTTGCCGGTACCCGTGCAAGCAATCCAGAACCTCGTAACCTCCAAAAAACTGTTTTGCGCGATACGTTGACATCAGAATTGGTGCTAAACTCGCGGGATATCTCAGCAGCACTCTTAAGCCTATCTTTCAGTGACATTCAAACTATAAAACGATCCTGTTTTGGTGAAGTTTTACAAGGTCTACCAGTTTAGAGTTTAGCTTCTGTTGATCTTGATGACTTAAAACGAGCTACAATTCGTTGCACGGCACTTCTAGACCTTCCTACAATACTTGCTATCACAGAATTTGACTTGCCCTCTTGTTGTAGACACACAATACTTTGTTTTTCTTCATAGGACACCGGTCGTCTCTCACAAGCAGCCATGTTGTCAGTTGAATGTTCCAATAATGTACGATCAGTCTTTTAAAATACAAATGCCTCGCTTAGTAGTTCATTTTTTTCTAAGTGACACCTTTTGGCCGTTGCAATTTGGAAGATTGTTTGTTTATTTCCTCATAAATTACGAAATATTTATACCATACACTTGACATTTTCACGAAAGATAGATATTAGGCATATCTAAATATGTGCAAAATATCTAGTCTCAAAGTGTTGTTAATCTATTTCAATACACTTGTTCTTACGGACCCTTATATTATGGCCGCTACTCTCACATCGTTTCGCTAAATCAGCCATAAATTTGTAAGGTAACTATATATACTAAAAGTCTGATTTAGCCAAACATTAGAGCGATTGAGTAGTCACTGCTGGCAGGCCTACGACTAATGGCCGAAACTGGTCTAGTCCAGTGATCTCTACAGTCCTTCGTGGGGTGGTCATCTCCCCCGTCAGTGTACCTTGATACTGTGTGGATTAAGATCCCTGTCGTAGGCCGCTGGTATTAAACACTTTCCGTATGGAAATTAGGTAATTCTCCATAGAGTAACTGCTGCATTTGTAGAGTATATAAACATTTTGGCTGATGGCTTCTCTGGAGATTGTTGGATCACCAGACCAGGCTGTATGCTATGTTCTTGAGCAAGACACTTTATTTAGGTTGCCTAAAACTATCTGAAGATGTTGTCATGGATATCAAAAATTAAAATTCTCCAGGGCATATCTGCATTTTAATTTTCATACACTGAAAATTGAACAGCTGTCACACTTGCAAATTTTTAAAGCAATATGTATTAAAATTGTAAAGGCGCGTGTGTTACTGGTGATGTGTTCTGTTGTCGATCATAGTTTTGTGTGATCGCTACGTTGTGTTCTCGACCAAAGCATGTCATTTCATGTTTCCCTTGTTTGCTCATCAGAAAATAGGTACCAGCCGAATGCTTGTGCAGGCCTTTCTCTCTCGAGCCTTCAAACTTCGCCGATCTAGCGAGTTAAGGATATGATGCCCGAAATAAATTTTTTACCGGAATGCAATTACATAGTAACTTGAAACGATTAATTGAAGCATGATACAAGATAACCGGGTAAATTATTTATATATTACGATTAATGGGGTCTTTTTTTTTTTTACCATTACAAGTCATAAATCTAATTGATCTGAAAAAAATCCTATAATATATACACTACGCAGCAGATTATATCAACATTCACATGAATACTCAATTCATTGCTCATAAGCAATGGATTTTTCTATAAGTCCATAAGAGTTAGATAATATAAATTAGATAACATACAAATAATTAAGCTACACTAATTGACTAGATGCTCGTACGACTCAACGGATAAGTAAAGCTAATAATACTGAGCGATTTTTTAAAGTATATAGAATCATGTTACGTAAACGTTACTTCAAATTAAGATTATTGAGTTTGTATTTATCGTAATCATTTTCAAGTAGGTTTTCATAGAGACACACGTACTTGAATGATCTGTAACTGCGTAATTAGCTGCAATATCAATGTAAGATGTTTAGTACAATATAGTATTAAAGCATACGTTGATTTACATTGAAAAATCACATCAATTATATACATGATTAATATGTTAATCAAAATCATCCGAAACGGAATTACTACCGTAGAACTACACTTAAAACGTGTATTATATTCCATGATAAACTTATAATATTAATATAAAGATGTCATTGATGTTTTTTTTTTTCAGTATTTAAGAAACGCAACAACCTGGATGACTCATTAGCTCGAATAACAACAATACATAGTGCCATTTTATTCCATTGCTTACGATCTGAGTTCTAGTTTCGCTGAGGTCAACTTGGTATCAACTTAATCCTTTCGAAGTCGACAAAAGAAATTTCAGTAAATCACAAGGCCGATGATATCGATCCTAAAATTACTGGCTTCGTGCCAAAATTAGAAACAATATATTTAAGTGACATAATATATTTTAGTGGACACTATTCTATGCACCCCCTTATTGTAATTATCTTTATCATTTTTTCTTTACATATTGTGTAATATTTAAAACAACGCCTAAACTTATAATACATTCAATGAATCATATTTCCATTCTTATTTTATAGCCTTTAACTACACAGGCTTTTCACGTATAAATAACTGCTACTTTTCCTTGTCTCCTTCTTATCGTTTGGATTGAACTTTCAATGTTTTCTTCTAATTCATATTCTATGCCTTTAAAGTTCCAATTGCATGTTTCTCAAGAAAGATCACATGCTTAAATTTAGTCATAAATGATTAATGGCCATGAATATCAAAATATATTTTGTAAAACTTTGTAGTAGACACACTGTGATGTTTACATGTACCCTTCATTTATACAATCCGTCCGTAGAGGACTTTCTGGAGGCACGTCCTGTTTTACCGAAACAATTCCCAGTAGGCTTCCATTATATTCAAACATATCTTTCCTACGGTATTGATCATGATTAAACAGAATATTATATAAACTTAATATTTATAGCAGTTTCAAATTTCTGTTTGAAACATTTCCCCCCTTTCGATAATAATATTACCACTGACACTATTACAAGGAGCAACCGATCTACATTTATAGAAACTATTTCAGTAATACAGTTCTATATTTAAAGCTGGAGGGTACGTCAGCCGAAACGTTGTGTTAACAACAAACAAGATTAGGACAAATATCCGTCAAATGTAGATAATGTAAATAGAATAGTTATGAATATTATTATTATTATTATTGACGTTTTTATCAGAAGCTCCTAATAGGTTTTCTTATAGATATACACAAGGACGGTGTTTTCCATTCGCTATGGAATTCTTGGGTTGCTATGATCATGTTTATCTCTTGTTGTTTCTGTCCTCAGTTACTGCAACTATCTAACATTGTCTACAGGTGAAGCAAACTTAATTTGTTCCTATTTATTTTCTTTTAATTTTATTTATCTTCATTCATCCCGGCTAATTTGAATACTAATATTTTTTCTTTATCTTCGCTTATTCGGATCCACTGTTTATAATACTTCGTCTGGATTTAGTAATATCTGGAGACAAAATTTATTGGATTCAGTGCAATTCATACTTTGGTCTTATCAATATTGGGTTACTTTAACTTTTGAACAAAATATATTCAAGGCCTTTGGTTGTGTGGTAAGAAGCTTGTTTCCCAACCACATGGTTCTGGGTTCAATTCCACTGCGTGGCACCTTGGGTAGGTGTCTTCTACTATAACCTCGGACCGACCAAAGCCAGTCGAAGAAATCGACCACAGGACTTATTCTTTGTAAGACTGGTACTTATTCTATCCGTTTCTTTTCCTGAACCGCTAGGTTACGGGGTGAGGGGGCCTAACACACCAGCATCCGTTGTCAAGTGATGTTGCGCGGACAAGCACAGACACACATACATACATATATTGGGAAGCAAGCTTCTCATCATACAGCCACACATGCGCTTATATATATATATGGATATATATGTATATATATATATATATGTATGTATGTATATATATATATATATATATATATATATATATAAAGTAGTTGTATACTGCCAACTTAACGTGACAGTCCCAATAAGGGAATACACTACTGCTGTTTAGTCCAAGGAAGCCAGACCGCTTCCTATTAGGCCTTGACACACTTTCTGTGCCCTTATCCATACAAAGGGGAGACAAACTCCTCCAACCAGCCCAGCCTGCTTTCAGGGACAACTACTTTATCGCACCACTACTACTTAAATCTCACTGAGAGATTTAGAAATTCGTTATTTCTAATTTTCGTTACCAGTGAATAGTATTTCACTGAAATAGTATATCCATACAAAGTTTAGACGGATTTCTTCAGCTAGCCCGCCATGCTGCTTCAGGCTGATGACGAGCAAAGACTCAGAAACATGTCCCTGAATGCAGGCTGGGCTGGTTGGAGGAGTTTGTCTCCCCTTTGTATGGATAAGGGCACAGAAAGTGTGTCAAGGCTTAATGGGAAGCGGTCTGACTTCCTAGGGCTAAACAGCAGTAGTGTATTCCCTTATTGGGACTGTCACGTTAAGTTGGCAGTATACAACTACATTTGTTGTTTACACCACCTGTCCTCGTCTGTTGTTTTTTTTCGTAAATTCTCCCATATATCATTCTTTAACAAGAAAAGTATTGAGGAGGATTTCGAAATTCGAGCCAGCTAGGCCATCAACCGGCTTTAGATGATCCAAGTTCATTTTTGCTTTAAATAATTTCTCTTAACTTAAAATTTTCTTGAGTGTCCTGTGTTCTGCTGAATGACGGCTATGGTGTATTTGGGGTTTTGATGTTAATATTGGTTAAATTTGACCGACACTATATATATAGCCAAGATGAACTTAAAATGATTTACAGTCCGATGGTGGCCTTGCTGATTGAAGTTTTGAAGTCATTGTTAACAGTATTATTGATAAAGAATAATAAATTTGTACTCTACCAAATGTATTGAGTAATCTTTCAATTTAATACAAAATTGCTTCTGTTATAACAAAAGAAACAAACATTTCTATACACGCGCGCGCACAAACACACATGTATGTATATATGCATGTACGTATGTATGTATGTATGTATGTATGTGTGTATGTATGGAAAGGATTAGATGTATTAATTTCTAAAAGACCATCTAAAGATAATGCTATAAATGAAGAGGCGGTGCTTTATAATCAGTTGAGAAACCAACTCTTACATATTCCTTCCCCTCCTCCTCCCTCCTTCTCCTCGTTGTGCTCTTCTTTCTCCTCCTACTCTTTCTTCTCCGACTGCTTCGTTTTCTTTTCCTACATCTAACAATACAATAATTTCATCTGCTTTGGTATAATACTGTATTTTCAGTCCTTCGTTGCACAGGTTTACTTTCATTTTCATTTTCTCTATATTTATACTTCTTGTTTCCTCTCGATACAAGCAAAACACAACGCGTGGCAGATGCATAGCGAATAAAACGCGCCTTTCATGCAGGTCTGACGAAAGCTCATTCAATTTTCATAACCGCAAATATTTAGTAAGTTTTCCCGTAGAACTTTTGCATGATTTCGTGTTAGAGACAGACATAATACTGAAACAGATGTAACTGGTCATAAAACTTGTGATAAACACATTCTCTGTCTTCTTATTTGGATAATGTTTTACTATTCACTACGCTCTCAGATTGATTTTAGCGATGTGACACATGGATTTTCCACACCTGAAATACTTATCTTGCTTAAAGCTAAACCTCACGAGTGTAGATAGCCTAAAGCACCAGTTGCGTGCTGCATTGAAAATAACCCGTTTTTCTACCCTTCCAGGACATACGAATGCATATACATAGACAAAGGTACATATATGCGTGTGTTTGTATGATTGTGTGTGTGTGTGTGTGTGTGTGTATGTCTGTGTGTGTGTGTGTGTATGTCTGTGTGTGTGTGTGTGTTTTGGTTATTGGTATCGACTCAAGAAACCCAAACCATATTGGCTCCAGTGCCACAGCAAGTGCCATATCATTTGTATGCTATGGAAAATATTCTAAATGCATTGCTTGAATGATATTGCTATCAACTTTAAAATTCACCAAACGCTCTGTACCATCCGTCCTCTGCAAAATAAAATTCGCATCACATCACAACACTAAGGCAAAAGTATTTCATCTGATCTTATCTCCAAGAAATTCCAAATAAATCTCCTACACCCGGATACATCTCTACAAACAATAATACTTTACTAGAATGAGCTATAATCCCCAAAGAATGACCTATAATACGAAACAGCATTAAATGACTTTTCCAGGTGCTGCTGCTATTCATTTATGTATGTCCTCAAGCGAGGAAGGTTCAGGAACCAGAAGAACATGCTTAAAAATCCGCTAGAAGGAAGCACTGGGGAGTTTTTTACAACTTTTACCAAAACCGGGAATTTTTTCTCCGCGGTTACTGCAGTGAAATTAGAAGTTGAAATATGTCAGAAACATATTTTAACAAACCCAAATTCATATATATATGTATATATATATATATATATATATATATAGCGTAAGGAATAACAAAACTTCTGTGTATTCTTACATTAATTTTGATATTATTCTTATGTTGATTTACTGGAACACAATGTGAGAAATTCAATTACCGGTGCAGATTACCCAACTTCATTTTATTAATTATTCGCTAACGTATTTCACTGTGAAGCCTTGCTCGGTAAAAGAATGCCACGCATTTGGTATAGAATCTCAGTCATCACGAGAACATTAATTAAAATACATAGATCAAAAATTTATGATGGTGAAATAAGACACCGTTCCTATTTGTAAAATTTTGTTCTTATAAAAAGAGATATTCAAGTCAGATATTTTCAGTACAAAGGGAGGTAACAAGAAATAAATTCCTGTACTAGATAAAATGATGAACTGAAATACATCTGTACATCTGCACTAATGAATACATACACAGTTATTCAAAGATATACGTATACTCGTCTGTGTATAGGAAACTACCGTAAATCTGCATTAAATATATAGAAGTATATGCGTGTGTGCATTATTGTTTATTCGTATGTATGTGTATGTATGTGTAATTGTTTGAATGCATATGCAAGTGTTTATGTATATACATTTATAGCTATGTATGTTTGTGTATTTGTGTATTTGTACCAAGGTGAGTGTGTACGAAATTCTGCGTGTATATAAATACAGATATTGGCAAATTCATTGGTTTCTAATTATTAATCACATCGATTCTCATGGAGATGGTGCCTTTTACGCAACAGAATGTGTCTTTAATGTATTGTTTTTCCATCTGTGATTATTATTATTATTTACTGATAAATTTATTTTGAAGGAGTGCGTTCTTACGCCGATTCTCTCAGCCATGCTTACTGACATAGCTATGAGCAATGTGTCAACTCGGGATCTCGAGTAGTACCGGTGAGCGGACAAGCATTTAGTACTATTTCTTAAACGGACTTAATGTATTATTTTTATTATGTTGTACGAGAACTGTACGACACAAGTCTCTCAAAATAATACAGAACGCGAAATAAAATCAGGTTACGTTCATTTCATACAACTGCAATCTACGCAACGCAAAGCAAAAAAATTAAGAATGTCGTCCTTCTCTATACTTGATTTGTATTCATTAAGGGAAGCAAGTATCACGAGGTTTGATTTTCGCTGGTGCTTCATATTTCGTCGAAAGGGTGTCATAATTCGAGTTAACGTCGAAAACGATGATTCACATGTAGCAGTGCTCGATCCAAATGTCAATGCTGCACCATACAAAAGATAAACATTTGGAAAGGCATCCTGTACAATACATAAAGATCCAAAAATATCAAGCAGTGTCATCATATTTTGTTTGGAAATGTTTGCTTTAACCACAGTAAGTTCAGAAAGTGAGGCCGATTTATCGCAATTAACTTAATTGTTCAAAGGTTTAAAGCATCAAAATCGAAAAATGTCTCGGACGTTGGTAGTAGACTTGCCAAGGAAGAATATATGCTGTCGTTTTGCTCTGAAAATCTATCGTCTAGCTCTCCGAAGCTTTGGTCGATAAATTTTGCGGTGAAAGGTTATCCAGTCATCTTGAGATGGTACAAGGCCTTCAACAACATAATCTGAAAAACGTCGGGACTTTTTGACGCATATATATACGTGTACAGTGTTGCGTTTACTACCATAAATCTCTAACTACAACAGCAATTCTTCGCAACAATTCTTCACATACTTTTCAACAGCGACGACAATCACCAGCACCACCGCCGCCGTCGCCACCACCACCACCACCACCACCACAACAACAACAACAACAACAACAACAACAACAACAACAACAACAAAAACTGACCCAGCGTTAGCCACTCCTTAATTCAACCCACAGTGGATGACCGGGTCAGCAGCCAATTTTGCGCCACGTTTTCATATCACTAACTACGAAATCAAAAGAAATTCAATTTGTTGCATCTTTAGCGACTTCAGATATTGCTCATGAAAAAAAAGGCGATGTTTCAAAAGTGGATAAAACAATGTTTATTAATTCAAATGTGGATAAAACAATGTTTATTAATTCAAATGTGGATAAAACAAATTCTCATTCATACTCGTGGCTAAATAATCTCTCCCTCCCTCTCAGTCTGTCTGTCTGTCTGCCTGTCTCTCTCGCACTCTCTCTCTCTCTCTCTCTCTCTCTCTCTCTCTCTCTCTCTCTCTCTCTCTCTCTCTCTCCCTCTCTCTCTCTCCAAGTGTGTGTTTTTGTTTATACATAACACATAATTTTATACATACACTTGTACCTGCACACGAGTGTGTATAATACCTACATATGCTGGAGAAGAATATATTCAGCTATGTTTTCTAAGCATAACCTGTCCTCCTGCTTAATTTTTCCAAAATCCTTGTTAATATAGACATGAGAATTTATGAATGTATCACATCTTATGTGCTATGCATTTGGGTAAAAAAAATCTTTAATATATCATTTCCTGTATTTGATTGAAGAGGTGCTAGCTGACGTTATTTTTCGATAGTTTACACAGATACTTTTTCTTTAGCAGAAAGGGAATCTTCACACCGTCTTGTCTCATATGCATTATGATTTTAAAATATAGACATGATTCATATCTTTATAATAGGCATCTCAGTTACCGACAAAATTAAAAATTGTCAAGACTAACACCTTGGGGTTTCTGGCATCTTTTCACCATATAATCTATTATCCAACACAATAAATATAAGGAGTTATCGATTTAAGCGTGATAATTAAAGATAGTTTGAATAACATTATGTTTGTATGTATTCTCTTACCACTTTTCCACAGAAATGTGTGAGAATATTACACGGATAAGAAGCAGAGCGTAATTTTCATTGAATATGAAGGCATAGCAATTTATCAAATCCAAGCACGCAGATAACTGCTAAGGTTGATCCAGATAGGAAAAGTATCAACGATCCCGACTAAAATAACAATAACGATCGCTAAAGAAAATAATTGTAAGGAGGCGTTCGACTTAGAATTAATCAAGGTTTGGTCATGTCGGTTTGACGTTGAAGCTCTTATGCATTATAAAGTAGTACCTGCTTATCGCGAGAACTATTCTCTGATACAGTTTCTCTTCTCTTGATTTATTTCTTTTGCATATCAGTAGAGTGCACTTTTAGCGTAAATGTGTGTGTGTGTGTGAATAGGACTGTCTGTATACAAGTTGTGGTGGCAGAATTATGGGCATGTTAAAGAGGCTAGAGGTATCTCTAGATATTGTGTCATTTTGCTTGTCGTCAGGTTAACGCGTTTAGTTGGTAATGTAAATAGTACTGCACCCTGCAAGCGCCTTACATATCTTTTACCGACGCTGTAATGATAATAGGCTCAACCGGAAGAAGCAGCGCAAGGTTTAGTGCAAAAATCGAAAGATTCTGCCAGCCCAGGTAGTAAACTAAATGCGCTAGAATTGCCTCCAATCTAAAATATACAACCTCTTCATAAAATATACAGCCTCTTCGTCAGTTCGTGTGTGCAACCTCATAGAAGATAGAATAAGAAGTGTAAGTAACGTTAATTTCTCGGATTATCTGAAGCATTTTTAATGGAATCTGTCATTGACAACGGTTAGTGTGTTGATTTTCCTGCACAAGGAATTCATAATTCGTAATCCATAATTCTATAGCACATTTATTTGTATAAAATCTCAATCATTGTTTGTAGATATAAATTAAATATTGTACTCACGCAATGTTATGTAATCGATTTTCACTTCCTCAGCAGAGAATTAATTTCATTTTGAGATGCTTATGAAACATTACTTTATTGCGTTTGTTTTCCCTTTATAATTTCATGTATTAGAGTAATTTATTGAATATCATGTAGTAACTATTGCTAATCACGTGACGTTCCAATACTTCCGTGTTTATCTCCGACTTTCATAGTTCGGAGTCTATAAAAGTCTGGTGAAGTAACGGCTCCTACTTAATACACATACCATTCATCTCAAGATTTCTAGTGTGGTGATATCATCAAGAATTATTATTAGCATAACTGTATCACCTTAATAATGACGTACTATGTTCGAATAAGACCGTGGGGGAATTTAATTTACAATTATCTGGTAATCGATAGAAATCAATGGGGTATCAATTCAATAAATACCGGAATGCTATTAATTAATTCTGAATGGCATACCAAATACATCCCCAAACATATTTGGCACCTTTCATCTATAATGATGAAACGAATAATATTTAGACAGCATTTTAGACGTCTGCACAGAACTGCAGCCTTCCTATGCAAATGCATGGACAACATTTGTAGGGCGTTCTCATTTACATTCGTTTCAGGATTACTGATGACCTTTGAATTGTAAACACATTGTTGTCCATATAAATTCGTCCATCTACAGAAGCAAATAGAGTGAACGAAATATTCTTCAATTGCAGAGTCGTTTTAACTCAGTGTATGCCGAAAAGTCAACAGACATTATAATCTCTAATTATAAACTAGCTTAATGTTAAATTACTAATGTTCCCTTCAGGTATCATTAGTCGTTCGGGTTTGGAATATGAGGTTAGCAAATGATGTGGTGAACTGTCAGAATCGTTAGGACACCGCGTAAAATGCTTAGCGGCATTTTGTATATCTTTACGTTCAAATTCCGCCGGGGTCGGTTCCGACTTTCAAACCATTCCAGATCGATACAATAGGAAGCAGTTGAGCACTAGAGTCATGTAATCTACTTACTCCCTCCATTGAAATTGCTGGCCTTGTGATCGAATCTGAAATCAATATTGGATTAGCAAATATATAAGCATATTTTCCGTTTCTCTCAGGTGCATTATTTTGTGCATCCTGGTTTGCATATAAATGAAGCGTGAATGATGTTTAATTAATAATTACAAAAATCAAAAGATAAAGATGCCAGTAAAGATAATGAGGAAGATTGAGGGCGCTAATCATTGAGATAAGTAAGGAAGATTGTGCGAATGAGCACGTGGTGATAATGAGGATGATGGGAAGGATAAAGATTATCTTCAGGTTATACTGGTGTGAGAAGGATGCTGTTGATAATTATGATAATAAGTATACTACTGTGATGATGATGATGATGATGATGATGATGATGATGATGATGATGATGAGGATGATGATGACGATGATGACGATGATGATGATGATGATGATGATGATGATGAAGAGGAGGAGGAGGAGGAGCAGGAGGAGGAGGAGGAGGATACTATTGCCGCTGTCACTGGTAAGGAGGAGGAAGAAGATGGTAATAATGAGGAAGGAGAGGAAGAAGCAAACTCAAGTAGGTTAGTTTGTTGGTAGGTATGGAGAGTGTTCATGATTATGAGGGGAAAAAAGGAGAATTGAATAGATATGAAGGATAAGCAATAGGAAACATACTTAGACAACTTCAGTTGTTGTATTAACAAATACGTTTCTTCAAATATAAACAAGAGGATTTCCTTTGATTATATGCTAATTAAACGAAGTAGCATTTTATTCTGGTTAGAAAGATTTAAATCTATTGATAATTTAGAAAATATCCATATTTAGTGACTCTACAAAAACTGAGAACGTATTTCAGTGGTTTTATATTATAATGCACCATGACATGTAAATATGGTATTTGTATGATTGACACATTGCAATTATTGTTTCGATTCCGATAGTAATTAAGATAGTTCTGGGATCTGTTAATGCAGAAATGATAACAAGCAAGGATCGTCACAAATGTACATACGAATATAATGTTGTTATATTATTGACGACAAGCAATTTGCTTTCTGAGCGCAAGTTCTGATGGGTGCAATGAACCCTCTAATGACAACAGCAAACGAGATTGAGAGACAAACGTAATACCCTACAGTTGCATTATGTCATGCAAATGTGATTAGAGATTATCTCTTCCTTGTTTATCCAGTCGTCCAATGCGTGTAATAAAGTTACAGGAATTCGTTTTTCTGCTGTCTACCCGTTCTGAATCACACCATCAGTTTTACCGAAAGTAAGGATGTAAATTTTGCAAACATTGATGTATCGTTAATGCAATTTTGTACATCTATAGCAAATAAATGTTATCTTTGTCTGGTGGAGCTTGTAAGGATTTTCCTTATGTGCACATGACTTTACATGGTTGTGTTTATGTAAATTTATTAGGACGACAAAATGTGGCACGTTTTGCCTAGTGAAAGAATTTAATTAATTGAATATAACACTAACACACACTTATCGTTTCTAATTGAAAGAAAACAGAACATTGTTGGAAGGTTCTTAGACAAGGACTAGCGAGATGCGAATGTATCAGATATAAGCTATTTCATATACCCTTGTCTATGTCATATACCTGTTATAGTCTCGGCGTGTATTTATTCATCCTTTCACTACTTACAGAGAAAGCTGACAGTAACATAATTAGGACTAGTGTTTATACTCGCAATATAAAAGAATATTTGACTTCATAGAATTACAGATGTGCAAAACAAGATGGAAAAAATAGATTCGGACTTAAAAGAAAAGTTAGAATAAAGTATTAAAATTGATTCAAGGTGAGAATTCTCCATCATCAAATATTACAGTTTCATGTTGTCTAGTTACGTACGAAAGTAAAATTTATGAAAAAATATAGATATTTAAAAACTTGAGCAAATATCTGTCGCCGATTAAGCAACTTAGGCTGACTGGAAAAAAAGGATGTCCTGTGTTAGATGGATCGTGTGGCCATTAGGAAAACGTTGTTAACATAATCAGATGACTAATTGAAATTATTAATATTGAAGTGATGTAATTTTGCATAAAATGACTAAGTTATAATGGTGTAAGACAAGAGGACAAGCTCATGAAAACACAATTGCCACCCTCCATTTATGTGCATTTTTTTCTTTAACAGAATGAATACATATACACGATTAAGATGGACATGAAGTAAAGTCAATATACGAGGTGCGTTCAGAAAGTATCCGACTTTATTTTTCCCGTTAAAAAATTTGCGTGGGCAAAATTGTGAGGGTTGTAGGTGATCACACCTTTCTGCACATGTTTAAAAAATTTCACTTGCCTATGGCCTGCTTAAGCGTGCCTCATTCTCCATTCAGGTGCAGCCATGTTTGAAGTGCTTGTAACACCTCTGAGGTCTTGCCAATGGCATCATCGTCAAAGGCCTGCTGAATTTTTCAAGCTCAGATGATTTTGAACTTGAGTATATTGACGTTTTGGTAAACATTGATGCGATACGTTCGGTGAAAACAATAATCCGAAGAGCACGCATTAGAGGTCTGTACTGTAGGTATAACAGCCGGCAACTGACGCAGTCTGCCGCTGCGAAAGTTTTCTCGCATCTGCAGGAAGGATAGCATCACCTCTCACTCAAAAGTATTGTTCCACACGGCATTAAATTTGGAGAGGAAAATATAAAGTCAGATAAGTTTTGAGCGCACCTCATTTACATAAATATTCGTATGTAAAGTAAAACCAAGTAAACCTTTGAAATTGGCAGTTACTGGGATCGATACAATTACTGCTTTGCTATTAATTGTGTCCATGCAATTCTGAGTTTCGTTTTGCATTGTATTTCTTAAACAACAAAGTTAAAATTTCACAGAAAATTAGGTGATCTGCCTGAAGGTGCTTCTACTGCAGATTTTAATATCCATGTGCATAAAATACCCGGGAACATGGCTTTGCTAAAAATTCGAAAATTTCCAAGGTATGTTGATTAAGCCATCAATTTTTTCTGGTCCTTTTTCTACGGGTGCTTTTAGGATTGGTAACTCAAGCTACACAATGAGTCTGATTGGAAAATCTATTCTGATGTACCTCGTTATAATGTGATGAAGTCGTAACAGATGTGGCATCATCTACTAAAAAGGGAGGAAATTCATACCCACGACAGAAGTTATACCCCTGTGCATCTATACGTATAGAAATGTGTGTGTGTGTACGTCTGCTTGTGTGCATCTTTGTATGTAATGGATACACACACACACACACACACACACACACACACACATATATATATATATATACAAACATGCATGCATGCACACATGTTTACACACACACTCACAGACACATATATGTACACACACATATAAATACATATAGATACAAGAATACACATATGCTTGCAAACATACATACGTACTTATAGTAAAACAACGGTAAACAATATTGGTGATATTCGCAATTTGTATTTCCTACAGCTGTTTTAATAATTATTGAATCACACGATTATTATGTGATTAATAAAAAGAAACGTATTAGTGAGGCTTTTTGAAATATAAACTACAGAATTTCATTTACACACAACAGTTTGGGAGATAAAAGAAAGTAAATAGATGTTTATAGACTTAGAAAGATGTTAAACATTTATCAAGACAAGCACAAACATCTCACAGAAACATAATAGTATGCTTATAAGTACATTGACCGGGCTTTCGTATACAAACATATAGATGCATATGCAAACTCATGCATGAAGGCATGTGAAAGTATACATGCATATATATCTCCTTTATAATATCGCTAAGGTTATACATAAATAGACTTACATTTATCAAGCTACACACGTTACAACATACATATATACACGTATTCATTGAGACACGCCCCCTACAAAGGCATATGTGTGTATATATATATATATATATATATATATATATATATATATATATATATATATATAGAAAGAGAGAGAGAGAGAGAGAGAGAGAGAGAGAGATGGATAGTTAGATAGATTGATATACTGGGGGCGATGGGTACATTAGCTACATTATATATTTTTATTTTGTTTTTGGTTTTGACTTTGTCGACTACACAGCATGGTAGGGTCAGTTGGGCACTGTCTACGAGAAAAAAACAACAACATGATGCAATTCACTCTGCCAGAAAGTTGGAAGTGACATTCTTTGTTCTGCTTTGCATTCACGCCGGAAGCTCCGATATGAACATTTCAGAGTATTTGGGTGTCAATTTGAGGACCGTGCAAACCAAGGACATGTAGCAAGAGTGATAAAAATCAAACAGCAGTGATCAGAAGCGAAGGTGGTGTTATGCCTCTATTCACTCTATTGGTATCACTAAATTAATGACTGACAAATGGAGGTACGTCCCTAGCATACATAGCCGTACGGTGTTTCTCATAAGATTGGCAAGGGAAGTTGAGTTTAACCCGAGGCTTTAAGTGCCGTTGAATTAAGGTGTTCTACACAGAAATTAGATATTGCAATACGGCTATGCATCAGACGGGCATATAACAACATGGCAGCCAAAACTCAGGATCTTTAGCGGGATATAACACTCTGTATGGGTGTACCTGATGAGAACCAGACTGCAAAATGGATGCAACACAACATGTCGAACTGAGTCCCACCCATAAGGGACAGTAGGAGGATAGGTCGAAACAACCGTTGTAGAAAATAAAGATTAATACCAAATTCATCTATTCGTTACTTAAGAAATTATTATTATTACATATATATATATGTGGTTATGTGTGTGTGCATATATGTATTTATATGCGTATGTATGTATGTATGTATGTATGTATTTGTGCATGGCAGAAGAAAACACGAGAATTAAAAGTCACTAGATGACTATACATAATGGTGTATTTTTTTTTTAATCTGCAGAAAGAAACGGACAATAGTTAAGATGCGAGGCCACTCACATTTGTAACTTTCTGCCGATGAAACAAACATACAGACACTCACGTACAGACGTGCACGCGCGCACATACACGCACACATACATACATACATACATACATACATACATACATACATACATACATATTTACATACATACATACATACATACATACGTACATACATACATATATATATTTATACATGGGCTTTCACACAGGCATAATCTTAGCAAATTGCATTTAGTGCATGGGAAGGTAGGTCATTCTAACAAGAGGAAAATTATTATTCTTGTTCGTAAGATATCAATGATATTAAAATTTGCAGTACTTAATGTAATAAAGATAATGAATATATCTTAAATTAAAGGATTTAACACATCACTTTCGTTTATATTTGGGATCAGAAAGAAAGAAACCAGGCTCTATGAAAATAATTGAGAGTGTAAGAAATATTTAAATACAAAAATTGCTATTTGTAATTCATTTAAATAATACTTTTCGAAATAGCTCAGTTGATGGAGAAATATTAATAAACTTAGAAAAATGAAGAGCGAATGCAAGTAAAGAAAAAATATTATCGTCTCTAATGATCCCTTAAATAAACTAATTTAATACAATCGGTCCTTAATCGTTTCCACCAATTACAAATATTTGCATAAAGTCTTTATACTTCCCACGGCACAATTAAAATATCCTTCTCCTAAACCCGAGAAAACAATATGTATTTGCATACAGTTTCTGTTATATTAACAAGGGAACACATTTTCTGTCAGAGTTATAGAGCGGATTAGAAACCAATAACACAAAGAAATACATTCCCGTTCACATACATATAAATCATTGAATATTATGCAGACACATAGAGTAAGAGTTATAAACAATAATGCTACTTAGAGATGAATAATTTAAGTCTGTAGATGTGAGTGCCTGCATCTGTATGTGTATGTTAGACTATGTGTAAATAGATACATGTGTAAAGGTTTTTGAGAATATCTACATATGTGTGCCCGCGTGTGTATATGTGTTTATATGCATATATGCTTACATATAAATTCTGTGTATAATAAAGAAAGTTTATATTATATATATTCTGTATATATATATATATATATATATATATATATATATATATATATATATATATATATATATATATATATATATATATATATATATATATATATATATATACACATATATATATATGGTTCTGGGTTCAGTCCCACTGCGTGGTACCTTGTGCAAGTGTCTTCTACAATGGCATCGGGCCGACTGAAGCTGTGTGAGTGGATTTGGTAGACGGAAGGTGAAAGAAGCCCGTCGTATATATATATATATATATGTGTGTATGTGTGTGTGTGTGTGTGTGTATGAGTGTGTCTGTGTGTGTGTGTATGTGTGTGTGTGTGTGTGTGTATAGATAGTTAGATTAGTTAGATAGATAGACAGAGAGACAGACAGAAAGATAGATAGATAGCTATAAATTTACAGGGTGGGAGTGAGAGGGATAGAAAGGCGGACACACGCACAGGTAAACCCTCGCCCCGATCATGCACAGACATGGATACACTTATGAATTTACAAACAAGATGAACCCGACTTAATATATGATGTAGATATCAATTGTTAGTGTGAACGCATATGATTCTGTGCTGAATCGTTACTCAGCTCTATTTGAGAATTGGATGATTATGACAGCAACAGGGAGATGCAGGCAGCCATTTTCATAGTTTTACATTGTTGTAAAATTGTGGCTATGAGCACGAGACGCTATTGTCATGAAATTGTGCTTTGTCGGCAGACCATCTCCGTAGAAATCACTAAGCTCCTCCTAAAATCGACTTAGTCATGTCTTTACATGCGAGTCTGCAATGGTCAAGCTGTCTGATTGGTTGTCGGTTACGATAACGTTGTTTCCAGATGATGATCCGATCTTTGGAACAGCCTGCTCGAGAAATTAACTTTCAAATGACTGAGTACTCCACGGCAACGCGTACCCTCAACGTAGTTCTCAAGGTTACACACCGCGTGACACACCGAATGTGATAAGGCTGAGCCTTTGAACTATAAGACAATTTATTTTTACCAGCTTAGTAAACTAGACCAACGAAAATTAAAGTGTCTTGCTGCAGGACACAACGCACCACTGGGAATCGAACTCATGACTTTCTGATCGAGGGCCGCATAAGATATGCGTTTTCATTACGGTCAAGAATATATAGAGAAATTACTGCCATAATAACGCAGCCGTGTATCTCTGGTTAATTGTCGATGTTTTTGGCTGCAGGTATGATCATCTGGTATTGATTTTAAATACTTCCCAATACCTACCGATAAACAGTTTGTTAAATATTTCTTCCAAACTCATATTTTAACTTTTTTCTTTTGCTCATTGAGTTACAGTTTCACCAACTCTCCAGCGCATCGGAATGTTTTCAATTCCATACATGTTAATACAAGACGGGGAGATAATACAAAAAAAACTGAATTCGTATTTCAAGGGCCCGCAACTCTTCAATATCGCTCCAAAAAGTCTGAGAGACTTACACGGGTTGGATGTTGGTGTCTTGAAAACAGAAGTGGATTTCTCCTGTCAATAGCTCCAGATGTACCCACCTAGCGACAAAACATACGGATGAGACCAGCAAACGCAAACTCGTTCATTCATCGAATGCTGCATGTCAGAGATGAAATTGTAGCAAAGCTAACGGTGGTCTCCCAGCATGTCTGCACCTCTCGAGCTGAAACTTATAAAACAATGCGCGCGCGTGTGTGTATGTTTGTGTGCTTGTGTGTGTTCTCATAAATAGTGTTTTAAAAATGTTTCAAGTTTTATACTTGATTGAAATAAAGAAATTTTTTTATGTAATCTGTTACAACTATAGTCACTTTGATGCACTGAAATATACGTTCACAGATAAACAGTTGTTTTAATTCTAGTCATAGCATGTCTCCATAGAGAAAAGTATTTTCACTACTACATATGTTGAAACGAATAGTAATGTATTTTAAACATTATATATTTGATGCAACTTTCATATGTAATATTATGAACTTGAATTAGCTGTTATTATAAAAATGTGAGAGAATTTTAGGTAGAAATCAATGGGACGCTTACTTAGTGAAAAAAAAATCAATATTCGCTTTAATGTTTGAAAGAATGGTATCAGTTTCACACGCATAAAAAGAATGGTCACACCAAAATATTAGAGACAGATTCAAATCATTTACGATATTTCACTGCAAATCTTTCATGGATCTTCACCGTAACTTGATCCTCACCACGAAGCCTAACATGAATCATATGGATTTATAACGACTATTTCTCGCAGTAGTTTTCAATTCTTTTATTTGTTTCAGTCATTTAGACTGTGTCCATGCTGGAGCACCGCATTTAGTCGAACAAATCGACCCCAGGACTTATTCTTTGTAATCCTAGTACTCTTTCCATCGGTCTGTTTTGACGAACTGCTAAGTTACGGGGATGTAAACACACCAATATCGGTTGTCAAGCGATGGTGCGGGAACAAACACAGACACACATACACACACAATATGTATCTGACGGGCTTCTTTCAGTTTCCATCTACCAAATCCATTCACAAGGCTTTGGTCGAACCGAGGCTATAGTAGAAGACAATTTCCCAAGGTGCCACGCAGTGGGACTGAACCCAGAACCATGTGGCTGGTAATCAAGTTACTTACCACACAGCCACTCGTGCGCCTGTGTTTGATGCAATTCATATGTAAAGTCTATGGATCAGAAATTAGCGAAGCAGATTGGTGTTCATGATCATTGAGTAAGAAAGGTAGAACTCTATTTCCGGGTATAAAAAAAGTAAACTTGAATAAGTTTAAATATTTCACGTGTTCCTACTTTTTATCTCTATCACCTTTATAATTTGTACTCATCTCAGTGTGGATTGTAAATGCATTGTTATATAAAATAAATAGTAAAAAAAAGTTAAGAATACTACTAGTAAGAATATATGTAGGGTCTTTTGTATATTCCTTTACATCACTAACATGTTTTACGTTCAAGAATACGCACTGGCCTATTTTGTAGCCTAATTAACATAGCCAGTGGTGGGAAATTTCTATTGTAGAGTTCCTCGTATATGTTAATTCACACGAATCGCTTTTATAAAAGTTGCATTGTTGCTAATGAACACATAGATGTCGCTGATAGCTCGTATAATTATAATTGAGAAAGCATTTAGCAATAGGACGTGATTCTTGCTTGCTAATGAACCGATTTTATGCAGTTGCCAAAGTTGAAATATAGAGCATCCATTATAGTTCATGAATACGCTGTTTATTAAATGCAGAAGAAAAAAATGTATATTCTTTTCATATCGCAGATAAGCCAACGAATAGATCATCAAAACTAGCATTCCGCCAAAATTGAGTATAATGCAGCACTTTGAAATGTGTGTGAAGGAATAGAAATTGTAGCTGAACGAATTTATTAATAATTTTCCTGGATTGTTTGCGTACAAATGTAACTTTGGTTATGCTCATTCATAGAAATATGAAATGTTTCAAAGACGTCTGCTTCTCTCGTTTCTTTTACTTGGATAGAAAGTCTTTGCATTTTGCGTGGGATAATATATATTAGAACAAAAAAGTTTTCTCATTAAAATCAATACTTGAATAAAAATGTTGATTATGAAAAGGTATAGATTCTTGCATGTGACTGAAAAGTGTTTTGCGAAAATGTTTAGTGTGATACAAATTTTACAATATGTAACCCTTAGCTGAATATATCTTGTTAAAAGTTAAGAAAAAAACTTCAGATTCAATATTCACTTTTTAACATTAATAAATCAACTTTCCGAAGAAGGCGTATGTGAATTGGAGGAAAATACATAGTCAAGGAAACAAAATTATAATTACACTTTGCTTACTAGAAACATGTCTTCACACAAAATGTCTTGTCACTTTGTTAACAACCGGCTTGAACTCTCTCAGGAAGAACTTAAATTAAACTCAAGAAAAAAGCACGCATACACATACACACACGTGCGCGCGAGCGTGTGTTGTGACTTCTGTCTCATGGACGACAGTGTCTATCATAAAGCAGTTTGTTGTCATACCCAGGACATACATTCATACATATATGTGCATATAATTGGTAAGGATTTTATAACGATTTAGTAGAAAATTCTAAGAAACAGCAAGTTATTTTTGAGTTGATGACGCTTGGTGGTGTTTCAACGTTACAAATCTTTTCTTAAACAATCTCTTGTCGGTTCGATCAGTGGTGTTCACCGGTCTCTTTGTTTTCGTATTTACAAGACATTTGATGTGAAATTCTGTATTGAAACAGCCTGGCTTTGGGAGTGCTGTTACATCAACAAATACACACGCACAGATTCTGTTTCCTTAAACCAATTAACTAGTCGATTATTTGGTTTTAATCATTCAGTCAATCAATGAATCAGTTACTGAACGATTAGTCGAACAGTCGATTAGTTTGTGGAATAGTTGACTATTTGGTAAAATTGAAGCTGCCCCTCCAAAGATGCAATAAGATTATTGCCTTTATTTATTGACATATATTAACAATAGTCTAAGTCTACTAAGAGTCACATGACGTTCCCGAAGAATTGTATTCTGTAATTTCCGTTGTTACTTCTTTTTTTATTTCACCTTTCACCCCTTTCTCATTGATAGTCACGATCAGTGGCCTCTCAAAGTTCGCTTATTTCTTCGATCAAAACAACAATTCCATTTTGGTGAGTATTATTTGCTTACGTCATTCACTACGTAAAATGGATATCCTTTCGTCCTTTACTTTAATCCTTGCCACTGCTGTCCATGGGCACCTCTCTCTCTCTCTCTTTATATATATATAAAGTTACAGAAGTGATTTTAAATTCTCAAACGTGGGATAATGCTAATAATATAACCTGAACAGGATAAACTATCCCTATTTTGCAGACAAAAGTGTAGGCTGGCCGCCTACACTTTTTTCTGCAAAATAGGGGTAGCTTATCCTGTTCAGGCTATATTATTAGCATTATCCTGCGATTGAGAATTTAAAATCACTTCTTTAACTTTCTAAGACATCTCAACGCTTCTAAAAGCAAACTGTGTTTGTTTGTTTCCGTTCATCGTAATTTGAATTTAATACATAAAGTTATTTGTTGTTTTTCTTCCTTCTTTATTTGTTTGTATAATTTCGTGTTTATTCACTGCAGTTTCTTTTGTGATATATATACAATCATTCTTCCAAAATATAATGTTTTAATTTAAAGCAAATGACCTTGGTAATTTCTTTCGTCAGAAATTTGGTTCGATTTCTTGATTGTCCGCATTAAAGCTGATAGGATCGAGTCAGGTGATTATATCTCCGATCATCTGATTATATGCTCTCCTCATAATATATCAAATGCTATTTGTTCCTCAGCAGATCAAATGATGACCCCATTCTATATATTTCTATACACTTAGACTTTATCCAAATAGGAGTGTATTCTTCACATGTAGTTAGCGAGTTGTAGCTCCACGCGAAAACACGAAAAGTAGTTAATAAATGTCACATTGTTCCTCTACCTTATTATTACTTAAGTACTTCACTATAATCTCCATATTTCATTCTCTGGAGATGTTAAGTTTCTCTTTAGATTCCTGACTTCGGTGTAAAAAAGGAACACAGATATAGGGGCAACATACACACCCCTATATCTGTGTTCCCTTTTTACATACGCATCAACTAAATTCATGTGTGGTATTTGTGAACCCTCAGAGAACGCAAGTGTGCATTGATCAAAACCAGTTTGTTGTTGTTGTTATGATATGGTTTAGCTCTGATCACCAAGGTATATGATCATGGTTTCTAACAAAGTTTATTCCATTCTTTTAAAGAATTACTTCCTCCATTAACGGCGTTATAGGAAGGAGACTTATTTCTTATTTCTGTCAGGTTCGGCAACTCGGTAGAAGTCGTAGCTTCTACATTTTGCAAATAACTGCACAACATTATTTTGGAATCATTAGGTTTCTGCCAATCGACCGCATTTTTCACTGAATATCTAATAACACTTTACACAACGGAATTAGATCTTGGAAAATCAATTTTCCCATATTTCCTACAAATAAAACAAAAAACCCATAAATTTGATGTTAAAAATATATTCGCAATCATGAAATCTATTTTAAAATATGCAGTTTTATAGGGGCAGTTGGAGACTTTAAGTAACGTTGTATTGCTCCTACCACAACTTTAGTAGATTTCGGCAGAATATTATAAATATTAATAATGGGTTACAGTTATATATACAAGAGAACTGAGAATAATATATAATTTAGAGAAGAGGCGTCTATCATTTGTCATTTCCCAATTGGAAGGCATAAGCTCCGTTTGGGTCCGATTATACGCTCCCTATTGACTATTCTCACATTTACTTTTCTATTTGATATTTGAAGAAGCTGAGGGAAGTTTTGCCGAAGAGGAAAATTTATGTCACAATGTATAAATAAGCAATGCATCATTGTTGAACGAGTGACTTCGAAATCTATAGCAGGGAACTTTAGCCGTCACACTTCCTGTGCCTAATCAGTTCAAGTCAATTATTGATTTCTCTTTCTTTCTTTCTTTCTTTCTTTCATCTTTCTTCCGCTTTAAATTTTCTCCGAGACACGCAGAATAGGAACGTCATTTATAGTATCCTTTTGTGCGGAATTGTTCGAGGTGATATCAAACTTGTCTCGTAGCATAACTGACATACTGCTGGAACGCGATTTGGTACACCGTAGACATTGTAGAAAAAAACAATATAAAATCAGAAGAAGTTGACGATGAAAGGAAATGTCACAAAGAGTGGAAAGGAGAACGCGTTAATGAATGCAATGTAACAGCTGAGAAGAACGTACCTAGGGACCACAATACATATTGCAGAATCATTACCTAGTAATTCCTGTTTCAGTTTTTTTCAGCAGAACACGATTGACATTCTTCTAAAAATATCACAATTTAATGATAAAATTAATGCATACAAATATTGTAAAGCTTACAAATATTTCGTAGTTTTTTTTTTACAGGTTTCAGCTGTAGATATGCAACTAGACTTTCTCTTTAAATTTGGTTTCGTGAGATTTATAAGGCGAGGTTACGATATGTATTTTAAGCTAAGCATTAAACTAATATCCATTAGACATACATTCAGTATCATGTTTGCAAGAACACAAAACATCCAGACAGTTAGGTGATACAAGAAAGGGACAACTCCAACCAAAGACAAAAGGTATATTTTGTTTTTGATTGGAGTCAGCGTTTCCCTCCGATATAAAGATGCACACTTGTATATTAGAAGCGAGAGAGTAGATTTGGATGTATGGATCTGTGAAGTTCTCATCATCTAACCTTCACTCACATCCCAAAATTTACACTAAGGTTCCATATATGTGTGCTTACACAGGATGCAGAGTAACAGCGAATTCGGAACCACCGCTGAGACATGGAAACTCCTCTGAATCGGTGCAGAAATTTTAGAAGGGAAGTTGGACTCAATTGGCATCCAGCTAAAACGTAGAGAAGTAACTCAATTGTGATTAAACTGTTAACCATTTTTTCTCGATCTCCAGGGAAAGACATCAAAACTAAACCAGAATCACTAACATGCGATGAAAACATATCACTTAAAAAGAAATATACATATGTATTTATGTGATACATTGTGTGAAGCTTGTTAACCTACTTCTAGCTATATCTATCACGTGGCTAACGATATGTGCATTAACATTTTGCTGACCTCACAGTATTAGGCACCTGGCAGAATTACATTCTTAAGTGTTGTTTCTAAATAGAAATCTTACTTAAATAAAATGCAGCTGTTTATAGTTTAAACCATTATGGAATCGCGGAAGGCGAGGGAGTTCACTAAGATTGCTATGGTAATGTATTGAGTCACTTAAAAAGAATATAACTTTATTCAAACCACGGAAAGCAGATTACTGTAGCACGTTCTTAAAGAATGAAATACAACCAGTGTTTTGATCGAACGTCTCTGAAAACAGCTGGCTCTTTATGATTTAAATCGTTTTTACACTATTCTCTGTAATAATATTTTTCTAAGGCTGCTGGTTTCCAAGTAAGGTTATAACGTACTTCGTGGTATATGATGTTATTAATGTAATTACATCTTAGCGTGACTCTATGGTAAAATAATTTACTTTGCGGCTATGCACTTTCATTCTCTATAATATACCTGAGGCGTTTGAGTGATTTTTCATTTCTTGAGGCATAAAAAGAGCGATTTCGATAAGGTTATTAAACTTCAATGTGCAACTATGAGACAGGTTGCAAATTATAGACGCATGATTCTATATTGGAAAAAAATAACAAATTCTTTGAATATGAACAATATTTGAATAATCAAAAGGTTTAATTGGCCTAATGAATTCTGTAAAATGTTTGTGGAGATGCCATAGTCAATAATATGGGCTAAGAAAAATCATATTCACCCAATTATCCAGTTCAAAGCACCATGTGAAAGAACAAATCTAGAACAATTAAGCCAGGCTCTTTTCAAGGAATAATTAAATATGGAGTAATGTTTTTAAGTCGTGGTTAAGATTTTAGGGTACAGGAAGAGGAGAAATAATTTTCTGTTCAATCAATAAACTAGTCCAAATATTTGCCAAAGAGTTTTAAAGATGTTTTTAAGCGTTTATTACAATGTATAAATTTGCAGGATGTAGGCTTAAGCTATATAAACAGGTTACCAATGTATTGTCCAAATCTACAATCTTAATCCTATACGTGACATATCAGAACATCTTGATACAGCATTAAACGTAATCAGCAGATTTTATTAAAACTTGAAAGAATCATTCACCCAACATTGATTACGTGTATGTAAGTTTTCCTTATAAAATTGAATCAAACCCATGTCTATTTGAAGGAAACGCCTAATAATTGCTAAACGATAGCCTAGAAACAATAATTAACTTTGGATAATTGTGCGTAAAGTTAGCATAAGGGCAATCAATCTAGCGTTTAACTATATTCCTCATAAAGATATGTCTGTCTGTCTATCTATCTATCTATCTATCTATCTATCTATCTATCTATCTATCTATCTATCTATCTGTCTGTCTGTCTGTCTGTCTCTGAATGTATATATGTATATATGTATGTATCTATCTATCACGCTATATATATATATATATATATATATATATAGCGTGATATATATATATATATATATATATATATATATATATATATATATATATATATATATATATATATATAGAAAGAGAGAGAGAGAGAGAGAGAGAGAGAGAGAGAGAGAGAGAGAGAGAGAGTTTAGGAAAATTCACAGATCCGACTTTTTTTCCTCATAACTTTCAGGAAAATTAATATCTTTTAATGAAATTTTACGCAAATACCTTTCAAACGGCATAGATGACGAATACGTTGTAGCCACTCCATTTTGACGGGGATTTTCCCCATTTTTTGTTAACCACACCCTTCGAAATTATATGGACGGACATCCTTTTATGAAAAGAAAAGTTTTGAAAAATTTTTTCTAGAACTCCACCTGATCATCATCCCACTCCAGACCAATTTTGGCAAATTGAGAGGAAAAAGTGAGTGATTTAAGGGAGATTTGGCTGCCATTTCTAGCACATCCTAAGAC
The DNA here is from genome assembly GCF_046866305.1 of Octopus bimaculoides. Taxonomy (NCBI): domain Eukaryota; kingdom Metazoa; phylum Mollusca; class Cephalopoda; order Octopoda; family Octopodidae; genus Octopus; species Octopus bimaculoides. Next base: position 2,369,359 of record NC_142929.1, read on the forward strand.
AACCCTCCTCATTTCTTTCTCTCTGTCGAATGTATTGACGTTTTTCAATGTTTTTCTCCCCATAAATACATTTATATGCTATAAAAAAATGTAACAATTTATGATTATTTTCCAGCTTCGTTCCCTGCCCCTAATTGCTTCTGTTTATAATTTAAAACATTGGAGGGCATGAAAAGGTTGGCATTTAGCCACAGTGATTAAAAAAAAAAAGAGGCATGTAAACGATAATTCATTTTAATAGCATACTTTTCTGTAAGAAAATGTTTTTTTCTTACACACACGGCTTCTCCTGATTGAGGCGGAAGTAAAAATTTAAATTACAATTTATTTTTTGGGTGCTTACATCCCACCAATGGACCACACGTGCGTTGCAACGGGATCATCAATCCATAAAATATGTTTAATGGGAGAAAAAATATTCGAAAAAGAAACATCAATACATGCGACGATGCGAGAGTGAAAAAACGGAGGGTAGCTTGGGAAGTGCTAGAAACAACAGGCAAATCGCCCTTGAATCGTACACCTTTTCCTATGAAAATATTTACTTTTTTTTTTCTGAAATGGCTCCTCCCATGGCCTTTATTTATTTTGGTAATTTATCGTAGTTGTTTGTAAATAGCGAATTAAAACTTGAAATGAAAATATTCTTTTCTACTCTGGAAACAAAGCTTGAAATTTTTGTGGAGGGGGCCAGTCGATTATATCGACCCTAGTACGCAACTGGTATTTAATTTATCGAACCCGAAAAGATGAAAGGCAAAGTCGACCTCGGCAGAATTTGTGAAATGAAGATATTAATATAGAAAGTGAGAAAATTCGCAAATGAAAAAGAAAAATTTCACCGTTGCTACGTCAACACCGGAAGTTGACGTTCAAAAACCTTTTTAAAGAAGTGAATCATATACATATATAAAGTAATATTATTTATTTTTAATAAAAAAAATAAACTGAAGACTCTCTTATGTTTCCGACGTCAAAATATTCACGCATCCGAAGTATGGAAGCAATTCGCGCAGTCGTTTTAGCATGATAAGCGAATGCACACACACACGCGGGTCTATTTTATATAAATAGATAATGACAGAGAACGGCATAGACAACAAAGTAACAAACACTACACATTAGATTGTTATACTATGAGAATGAATTACTATGAAGACATTGTGTTATTAGTCCCCAACTTTAAATCTATTGCAAACAACTTGGTCTACAACTATTGACAGGCCGGGAACTAAAAGTATACTCTCTAAAGGTGGAGAGGTAAAATGTTAGAAATAGAAGCAAACGGTTTCAAAGGAGGAACAGTTTAATAATACGTGTCCCCACAATGTTGCCACAAATAAGATGGAAGTTGGAACATTCATCAAACTTTCTCTAGAAAAAGTTTGATTAAAAAACAAACTTAAGAACAAGGAATGGGATACAGAGTAATTTTTTCCTTATAGCTAACACAGATAAACACACACAAACAAAGATACACGTACAGGGAAATGAATTTACATGATGGCATCGACTTATCTGTCTGTCTCTCTCCCCCTCTCTCTCTCTCTCTCTCTCTCTCTCTCTCTACACACACGCATACACACATGCATGTATGTGTGTATGTATGTATATATGTTGATTATGATTGTTAGTTGTATTAGAGTAAAATATAAATAAAATACTTGCCTATAACATACACAAACACATACATGCATGCAAACACACATGAACGTATGTATTTTGATGATTACGATAATCGGATGTATTAAGGCAAAGATATAAAAAGATACATGCTTATAGAGTACACATACTTACACACACAGAGATACACACACATACACACACATGCATGTATGTATATATGTTGATGATTATGATGATCAGTTGTATTAAGGTAAAAATATAAATAGAATACATGCCTATATGCAACCAGTGTGTGCATTTATAAATATCATTGAAATGAAAATGAACAAGAACTTAAACATTCCTAGGATTGTTAGAAAAAAATTGACGGATATTTGAAATTCGGTCTTTTCCTCAATAATGCAACAAACATGTCAGTGTGAATTGATTTATATCTTGTTCTGTTTTGTGGCAAATAAACATACTCTTGTCCATATCGTGCAATTTTTAACGTACCACCTGCTTGCACATAATACACATTGTGAGGCTGTTTGTCTGTTAAACAAGAGGCATTTATATATTTATATAAGCCTTTGTTTGTAGATATTGTTTATTTCTCTTGGATAGATTTACCACGTGAAAAAGAAAATCATTACCGATACTTTTTTTCACAATGGAACAATTTTTCCTGTTCATTTTTATAATTGTCGTTTTAGTCCTCTTAAGTCCTCATAAGTCACCAGAAACTAAATGTTTTACATACAACGAATGTGTAGGCCAATTGAATGGAATAGGTGGGGCTACGTACGAACAGTACAGTTTCAAATGAAATTCTACCGAAATTGAGTTTGCTTGTCATTATTCAGGATCGATAAAGGACTGCCACTCACACAGTTGATCAAGATAAAAAAAAATATCGCAGAAAACTTTAACTGTTCAAATGTGCGGCTGCCTAAACTTTCCGTGGAAAAACTTGGGTTGTAATACATACTAAAGCTCTTAACTATATGACTTAACGGTTTAATTTCGAATATATGATTTATTAATTCTATTTGCATTCACGTCAACTTTGTTGTTCAAGTGGTTACGTTTTACAAAGATGTACAAATGATAAACCTGGTTTATTTGAATATCGATTTTAAAAATTGAAAGTAAATTAACCTATATTTCGTTTAGTGCAAACAATACCGAATATAAAAGTCAATACTTTGGATAGACTGAATAGATATGTATAATATGTCGCAAATTTGAAGTCAATTCTCAGTTTCATTTTCGGCCTACCTGCTCATGAATGTACACACAACCGTCGTAAAACAGACCACCCCGGATGAAAATCGGTCACAATAATCTGTCAAACCGTGATAGTAATCATCATTCACACTATAAAAAGCACCAATCCGCTCAGGCGCGCACACACGCACACAGACACGCAGGCGCTTACACGCACACTCACACACACGCGCACACATGCATAAATGCTACCGGATAGTATTGGGTAATTCTGAGGGTGGACGAGCTTTACGCTGTACTCTACCACGTCCCTAATGGAACATACCATAACTTTATATATATATATATATATATATATATATATATATAGCAATGTTAATTCTCTAAATGAAGTATTAACAGTAACTGCACGATAAAGTGTAGTATATTGCCACTTAAGTGTGGCTGACCCCTAGGGGTGGATGTTACTGTTGCTTTTAGCCCCAGGAGGACATCTCCTCCAGCTGGCTTATCGACACACGACTGTGTCCTGTTTGCCAAGGGAAGTTATCCCTCTCACCTCGATCTGCAGCACGAACGTATCCGGATTTCAGGGTTATTTCCCTTCGTCGGCGCCCTATACGTGCTGACCTTGGCGAGAGAGACAAAAACCTGGCAATCTTATATCTTCTTTTCCAGTGAAATTCTTCACTGATATCGAAAAGGTGAAAACAAGCAATGTTAATTCTCTAAATGAAGTATTAACAGTAACTGCACGATAAAGTGTAGTATATTGCCACTTAAGTGTGGTTGACCCCTAGGGGTGGATGTTACTGTTGCTTTTAGCCCCAGGAGGACATCTCCTCCAGCTGGCTTATCGCCGACGAAGGGAAATAACCCTGAAATCCGGATACGTTCGTGCTGCAGATCGAGGTGAGAGGGATAACTTCCCTTGGCAAACAGGACACAGTCGTGTGTCGATAAGCCAGCTGGAGGAGATGTCCTCCTGGGGCTAAAAGCAACAGTAACATCCACCCCTAGGGGTCAGCCACACTTAAGTGGCAATATACTACACTTTATCGTGCAGTTACTGTTAATACTTCATTTAGAGAATTAACATTGCTTGTTTTCACCTTTTCGATATCAGTGAAGAATTTCACTGGAAAAGAAGATATAAGATTGCCAGGTTTTTGTCTCTCTCGCCAAGGTCAGCAGCTATCGGACGCCGACGAAGGGAAATAACCCTGAAATCCGGATACGTTCGTACTGCAGATCGAGGTGAGAGGGATAACTTCCCTTGGCAAACAGGACACAGTCGTGTGTCGATAAGCCAGCTGGAGGAGATGTCCTCCTGGGGCTAAAAGCAACAGTAACATCCACCCCTAGGGGTCAGCCACACTTAAGTGGCAATATACTACACTTTATCGTGCAGTTACTGTTAATACTTCATTTAGAGAATTAACATTGCTTGTTTTCACCTTTTCGATATCAGTGAAGAATTTCACTGGAAAAGAAGATATAAGATTGCCAGGTTTTTGTCTCTCTCGCCAAGGTCAGCAGCTATCGGGCGCCGACGAAGGGAAATAACCCTGAAATCCGGATACGTTCGTGCTGCAGATCGAGGTGAGAGGGATAACTTCCCTTGGCAAACAGGACACAGTCGTGTGTCGATAAGCCAGCTGGAGGAGATGTCCTCCTGGGGCTAAAAGCAACAGTAACATCCACCCCTAGGGGTCAGCCACACTTAAGTGGCAATATACTACACTTTATCGTGCAGTTACTGTTAATACTTCATTTAGAGAATTAACATTGCTTGTTTTCACCTTTTCGATATCAGTGAAGAATTTCACTGGAAAAGAAGATATAAGATTGCCAGGTTTTTGTCTCTCTCGCCAAGGTCAGCACGTATAGGGCGCCGACGAAGGGAAATAACCCTGAAATCCGGATACGTTCGTGCTGCAGATCGAGGTGAGAGGGATAACTTCCCTTGGCAAACAGGACACTGTCGTGTGTCGATAAGCCAGCTGGAGGAGATGTCCTCCTGGGGCTAAAAGCAACAGTAACATCCACCCCTAGGGGTCAGCCACACTTAAGTGGCAATATACTACACTTTATATATATATATATATATATATATATATATATATATATATATATATATATATATATATATATATATACATTTCATTGATTTGCTTCAAATATGTTTTGCTATCGCCTTCAGGGGTTTTACTCGAAAAAAAAAAAAAAGCGACGCTGGTCTGATACATATTCCACACGTCTCTCTTTTGCAGAATCTTCAATTTACGGGGACGTAGGAAAAGAAAAACAAGAAAGCAAAACCAGAATCGGTTGTGAAGCAGCGGCAATACAGTTCAGAGAATCGGGTAAATAGAAGGCGGGGAAAAAAGCGACTTACATCTAGAATGAGTCAAATATTGCACCTCTCAAATTGTGTCTGAGTGCAAACAATACCGAATACAATTAAATCGAGCCAAGAGACTACTAATGACAGACACAGCATAATTATAAACTAAATAATAAATTTTAGAATGTGAGAGCGTTTTGTAAGTGCGGCTTCTCTAAGCTGTCTTCACACTCTTCCTGCGTTCGCGAATTGTATTTTCTGTAGATTACCAACTCATACGGTGATGATAAGTTTGTTTACATTATATAACTTAGATGTGCTTCGAGCAAAGACTAGCCCAGGCCATGTCTAACTTAATAGCACCTCTTGACAGGATTTGCTAAATCCTTTTTAAGTCAAGTTGTGTGGCATCATGGCCCATTCATGTAGGGAATTGTTGTTGAGTGAGTTGTGTCCAGATGTAGGCGGCTTATCTGGTATCCCATGAAGAAATTTGTCCAAATTCCGTTTAAAGGTGTGGGATTTTTTTCCTCTTTGATTTGGTTGAGGAAAATGTAAAATAGGGCAGGGCTTCTTAAGAGAAAGAAATTGTATTGCAGTGTATTTATGTGTTTTGACCCTGAATTGTGTAGGGGGCGTATGGCACGTGGTCCTAGCGTTGGGTGAATTCTGAAACTAATGTTAAGAGATTGTTTGAGCAATGCTGGTGGTATATTCTCTACATTGTGAATGATGTATCGCTCACGGCTGCGCAGGAGAGAATAGAGTTTCAACGCTTTAAGGCATATATATATATATATGTATGTATGTATGTATGTATGTATGTATGTGTGTGTGTGTGTGTGTGTGTGTGTGTGTGTGTGAAGGGAAGCGGGCTGCCCGTTAGGCTGTTACACACATGATCACTACGGCGTTGGTTCGATTTTCAGAGTCGGCGGTGTGTTGTGTTCTTGAGCAACACACTTCATTTCACGTTGTTAAAGTACCCTTTGCTATGAGGGTGGGATTGTTGACCTACTTGTCTAACCAGCAGGGTAGCGGCATTTGAAGGCTAAAACAATGCAAAAGAGCATTGTGAACAGCGATGTGTAACAACATCCGATAGCCTCGTCGAGAGAGAGAGAGAGAGAGAGAGAGAGAGGTGGGGGAGAAGACATTCTTTGAATTTCTACCAAATCCACCAATAAGGAAATAATGTGAATTGGAAGATATAAGCTTTCAATACACCTGCGTCCGCGCAAAGACTTCACAAACTACTCTCCAGTTTTATATGTAAGCAAATTCCAGCAGCCAAAATTATTTAGAATTCTTTGGTTTATAATAAATTTTCTTTTGAACAATAGAGAAATTACTGTGGACACTGTTTAGAAAATATGAACATTTAAAGTTGATTGGCAGGGCAATACAACAATAAAATAACGAGATTCATTTGGAGCGAGTCACAGAAACAAAATATAAGCATTAAAAGTGAGTAGAAATAGATTTAAGAACTGGATAATATAAATCACCTATAATCATGGAGGCATCGAAAATATAGATAATGAAAAAAGACGTTTCAGAAATTCGAATGCAAAAAAATGCTGTAAGCCATAAAAAGTGTGATTTAAATTAAATATTTACGAAGGGGTGAATGAGTGTCACAAAAAACACTACAAAAAAATCCCAAACAAAAGTAATAAATGAATGATGTTCATAAAAGGGCGGGGGAGCTGCAGTCATGGAAGATAATAGACGAGAAAGTTAGAAGCAAGAAGAAAGTGAAGGGGAGGAAGATAGAGAGAAGGAAGGAAAAGATCAGGATTACAAGGAAAAATAAGAGGAGATAACTAATGCTGCTAGTTATGATCCAGCATGTATTTAATAGGTATTGCTCTAAGTGCAGGGTGTATCGATTAGAATACGTAGAAGAGATAAAGAAATTAAACTGATATAAGGCGAAATGTACGGAAAAGGTAAAGAGCAAATCATGAACAATCAGACACCGAAAAAAGCTAGAGGAAATAAAACAGATGAAATTGAAATATATATATATATAGGCAATGTTAATTCTCTAAATGTAGTATTAACAGTAACTGCACGATAAAGTGTAGTATATTGCCACTTAAGTGTGGCTGACCCCTAGGGGTGGATGTTACTGTTGCTTTTAGCCCCAGGAGGACATCTCCTCCAGCTAGCTTATCGACACACGACTGTGTCCTGTTTGCCAAGGGAAGTTATCCCTCTCACCATGATCTGTAGCACGAACGGATCCGGATTTCAGGGTTATTTCCCTTCGTCGGCGTTCGACAGCCACTGACCTTGGTGAGAGAAACAAAAACCTGGCAATCTTATATCTACTTTTCCAGTGAAATTCTTCACTGATATCGAAAAGGTGAAAACAAGCAATGTTAATTCTCTAAATGAAGTATTAACAGTAAGATTGCCAGGTTTTTGTTTCTCTCACCAAGGTCAGTGGCTGTCGAACGCCGACGAAGGGAAATAACCCTGAAATCCGGATCCGTTCGTGCTACAGATCATGGTGAGAGGGATAACTTCCCTTGGCAAACAGGACACAGTCGTGTGTCGATAAGCCAGCTGGAGGAGATGTCCTCCTGGGGCTAAAAGCAACAGTAACATCCACCCCTAGGGGTCAGCCACACTTAAGTGGCAATATACTACACTTTATCGTGCAGTTACTGTTAATACTTCATTTAGAGAATTAACATTGCTTGTTTTCACCTTTTCGATATCAGTGAAGAATTTCACTGGAAAAGTAGATATAAGATTGCCAGGTTTTTTGTTTCTCTAACCAAGGTCAGTGGCTGTCGAACGCCGACGAAGGGAAATAACCCTGAAATCCGGATCCGTTCGTGCTACAGATCATGGTGAGAGGGATAACTTCCCTTGGCAAACAGGACACAGTCGTGTGTCGATAAGCCAGCTGGAGGAGATGTCCTCCTGGGGCTAAAAGCAACAGTAACATCCACCCTTAGGGGTCAGCCACACTTAAGTGGCAATATACTACACTTTATATATATATATATATATATATATATATATATATATATATATATATATATATATATATATATATATATAGATAGATAGATAGATATGTGTGTGTGCTCGCGTGAAAAGGGAGAGGTAAAAAAAAGCATGAAGATAGTCACTCAATTTAGTATAAGAGAAGAATTATTTGAAAATAAATATAAAGATAAAATTAAATAGAGTAACACACATAATAAACAATGCAATAATCAAGCGTGTAATATATATCTTTGTTGATAAAAGTTTGTATTAAAAGGCGAGATAAATTATAGCACGTATATATAACAGTTGATGAAATGCGAGGGTCGGAAGAAAAGAACTCAGGAGTAAAAATATAGTGTAACAAAATACGAAAAGGTAACCAAGAAATTCGAAGTTCTGCAGAAAACAGTAAACTAAATAAAAGGTTGAGATATTGCGGTGCCTATTCTAATGGTAATCTTTTGGCTCAAAGTTTTCGAAATCGGAAACTACAAGGAATGTCTACAATAATTCAAAAGTTTCGATTTACGTTTCAGTAGAAATTTATCTTGAAACAGAATAGACTATTTTTACGTAAACACAACGGGCGTTTCATACAATACCTGCAGGATTCTTTCCTAAAAGGGTTTCAATTGTACTTTGAAAGGAGCACAATCAGTTTCTTTTAATTGCAAAACTACGGCCGTTTCCACCCCTCCCCTTTCCCTTCTCCAATGTATTAGAAGTCGGGTACATTTTAATGGACTTTTCTAAAAATTACTTTCGGATTGTTGTAGATTACTATTATATCAGAATTCAATGTGAAAAAGAAAAAGGCTAAAATGCTGGGATTTGCACTTACATAGCATGGACTGCTGAGCACATTTTATGAAAATGAGACTACCATGCACACATAAAAAACAAAAGCGTCTATATATATATATGTGTGCGTGTGTGTGTGTGTGTGTGTGTGTCTTGGTGTGCTTCTGTGTAAGTGAGGCAGAGAGAAAAAGATTTTTTTTATCTGTTCTTGTTCCCCCCAACGCTTGATAACCGGTGTTCCTGTGTTTAAGTCCCCGTAAACAAGCGGTTCAGCGAAAAGAAAAATCGGATATAATAAGTATCAATCTTTAAAAGAAAAAAACCATTTGTACAGGAATCGATTCGTTCAACAAAAAGTTATTCAATACAGTACTCTAGCAGGGCCGCAGTGTAATGACTGAAACAAGTAATTGATTAAAGATGAAAGAATCGTGATCTACATCTTCTGGAAATTATTTTTATCGTTCACTTGTTTCAATCATTAGACTGTGGCAAGGAAGAAATACATTTGAGGTGTGTGCATTGCCTGAAACGTCTCTACTACAAGGTTTCTCCCCACAAATCCCAACATATTCGGAATCTACACCATCTGAAAACTATTTATAGAAACTTTCATCAATAAACATCCATTTTGCAGAATATTACGAGAAAACAAAATCGTTGGTGCACTTTTCTATAGTTATGTTCCAATTTACTGCGCGAGTGAGAATTAATTAACGAATAAAACATTCTATGGAAAATTGGACATAACATATTAGAAAACTTACGCAAATTGGTAATCAAATGTGTAATATTAATAGAAGTATATCTATTTATGAAACAACTTTTCTCTCATTTTGTTAAACAGTCTCCAAATAGTTCCATTGCAGGACGCTCAGAACCATGGTTCTTTCCTAATTTCTGTTGTATAATAAAGGTTTGACCAAACATGTAGCGTTATAAATTGTAGAACTGCATTTATTGTTTTGGTATGCATTCACAATTATCGAAGACGATTTTAAAATATATATTAGTACGAGTTATCATTATACATTCATTATTTATTATACTATTACAGATTTTTATACTATTACAGATTTTTATACTATTACAGATTTTTGCTACACAATATGTTCTTCATAGATTATACCTAGAAAGATTGTCCTATTGATACGCAATGGTCCTTCAATATTTGATTATAGTTTCATTATGGCTCCTGGCTTTCTTTAATTGAAATATGGCGTGGTAATATTCACATTTAATGAGGTTTTCTTGCCATTACCTTAAAACTGGTGTGAGAATTTCCATTAATTTACATAACAAATGTTTTTTTTTTCTCGCTAGTACATTCGAATATATACATATATATATATATATATATATATACATATATATATATATATATATATATATATACATATATATATATATATATATATACATATATATATATATATATATATATATATATATATATATATATATAGAGAGAGAGAGAGAGAGAGAGAGAGAGAGAGAGAGAGCATATATGTGTGCGCGTGTATAAATACATGTGTGCATAGTGGAGGGCGCATGTCATTGTTTCACTTATAGATACATGATGTTTAGTTACATCAGACTTTTGCAAAACGAAATCAACAAACGTGATTATTTTCAAAACTTTATATTGCGTATTTCTATTTTCCAGCATACTCTGTGTTCTGAGACAATATTTGTACATGTTTATCACGTAGCGCACTAGTCATAATTTCAATTCTTTTGTGTGACATAACATTCGTCTTTTAAGAAATAATTTAATTGTGTTATTTGTTTACTTTTTTTCAGGTTGTCAAAGATGCGTACAGCATACGTGAAAATGTATAAGTTCTAGTGTTTGGTGAATCCCACATTGGCATCACTTTTATGAAACATTTAAAATACATGTTTATGTATTTCAAAAATATATAGGAAGATTCATGCTTAGTTTAATCATCTCAAGAAAGAAATAAAATCTAAAATTTCAGTCGATGGTGACATATTTCTCTTATAATAACTTTGGCGACTTAACAATTCTTTCGTTGATACAAGAAAACGACACAAAAAACATTCTGTTTGATTTATTCACTTGGAAAGGGAATTCTGTAAGATGAATATATATTAGTGAAAAAATAAACATTTTAAAACTCTATAGTCTTTAGATATTTAGTTTCGGTTTTCTTTTCTTTGCGTCTCATTCGGTATACTTTGTTGTTCTAGCGACAAAGTTTTGTCTATTTTACTTATATAAAATACATAAGACTAATTTGAATAACCCACGTTTGCTTTGTATATGTTTTAAGTATTTTGATAATATGTAAGGCATTTCCTTACTGGAGAGGGAAATTGGAAGGTTGGACGAGCATGTCTTACCCAAGTCATTAACGTTGATTTCAAATTTCGACACAAGCAAGGAGTGGTTAAGTAGATTACAAAGACCCAGTACTCAACCGGAACTTATTTTATCGACCTTGAACGGATAAAAGGCAAGGTCGACGTCGGCGATATTTGAACTCAGAACGCAAGGACGGGCGAAATATCGCTAAGCAATTTTGCCCGGCATTTCATGGCACATCTAGATTTGTGATCTTCTCCACATTAAAACGTTTGTGTTTATATTGTGTTTAAGTTATTTTAAGGCCTCCAAGTAATACAGTGAAGATTAAAAAACTACACAGAAAAAATGCCTGGGATAAGAAATTATTGGTGGGCAAAAAAAATAACGAAGTGAAAATTTAAGAAATAGATGGTGGGGAATTAAAATTATGAAATGCCTTTTTTTTTTTTTTGCAGATTCGGAATCTCCGCCCTCGATACAGTGTGTTCCTGTAAAAGGAAAAAAAAAATTCCAAAGGGTTCGGTCCATGATCTTTACCTCCTCCCAGGCATTCAGCATCTGCTTTTGGGTGGTGCATGTTCTTAGAAGTTAGTATTTTTCTTGTCTTCCTGTAAGAGTCTATTTAATGATGTTAAAACTATATCGGACAACTGGAAGTACCAAGCTTCGATGCTATTTTTAGAGGCGAGTTCAGTTTATAGTATGAGTCTTATTCTCCTGTAATATTCTTTTCCTCTTTTTTCCTTCATAGTAGTATGCTGTATACCATCTCCTTCGTTTATCCCCAGGTATTTGTAATTTTCTTGCGAGTCAAGCTTCTTGATGGTAGTGTCGGTATCTAATTTAATGGATGTTGTTTGCCAGAGCTTTCCTCTTTCAAAAGCTGCTTTAGCACACTTATCAAGGCCAAAGTCCATCCCGATGTCATTGCTAAATTCTTTAACAGTTGTTAGCAGTCCTACTAGCTCTTCGGCATTTCTAGCAAGCAGCTTCGGATCGTCCATATAAAACAGATGGTTTATTGTCATATTGTAAACTTTGAGCCCATACCTGGTGTTATTTAGTTCGTTTAGGATTGGGATCAGTGCCTTGCAAAAGAGTAATGAGGAGAGGGAGTCAACTTGAAAGTTGTCTCATTTGATGTTAATTTGGCTCATCCCATTACTGTAGTTTAGAAGGTGACGTGTGCTTTACTTGGTCATGCTGGCGATGCCAGGAGAGGGAGAGAGAGACAGAGAGAGATCTTATATATTTCAAGGGCCTTGGGTATCCAGTTATGTGGGACACTATGATATGCTTTCCTCCGGTCTATGCATGCCATACTCAGGTTTTTCTTTTTGCTCCGGCAATTATCTACAGTCATTTTACTTATGAATAATTGATCTTTGCACCCATAAGAATTCCTTTTACATCCTTTTTGAGCTTGTGGAAGGATAAATATCTGTTTAAGGAAAGCCTATATTCTGTCAGTTAATATGAATGTGAGAATCTTGTAGTTCTTTGGATTGTTTGTTTCTTCAGTTTTTGGTAGAATGTGTGTTGCCCCTTCAGTCATCCAGGCCGGTATTTGCTCTGGATTCTGGATGAAATCCGTCAGAGATACAGCTAAATTTTGGTGTACTTCTGTCAGATAATTTAGCCAGAAGTTAGTAATGGAGTTTTCCATTTGTGAGACTTCCTAAGAACAAATCGTAGCTCTTCTATTCCTATAGCCTGCCATTTCTGCTCTTCAATTTCATCCAGTCTCACTTTTTCACGCTGTATCCAGTCAATTTCAGTATGATATTCTTTTTGTTGCTCCATATCTTCTTGCAGAACTCTTCCCTTTCTTGACTCTTAGGTAGTTCCTTCACTTCTATCTTGCTTTTGCCAATTTCCCTGTAAAATTCTTTTGCATCCGTCTTGCTTTGTTGATAAAATTATATTCTAATTTCATACCTTCTAAACCGTAGGGCTTTCAATTGTATTCGTTATTTCAATTGTTCCTTAGTTGCAGGGAGGTATATAGAATCTTTCATTTTATATTTTTTGCTTGATTTTTTCCAACTCGTGTCGTCTTAACATCTACTTCTCTAGCAAGTTCATCGAGAAATGATATATTCGCCCACAGAGATTCAATCTCTTTTTGTATTGCTACTTTCCACTTAGGTGATCTGTGTCGTCCTCATATCTATTTGCGCAGTTACACCTTTAACAGTGTAATAGATGAGATTATTTAAGGGTGTTAGGTCATTTGCCTTATTACTTAAGATCTGTCTAATATCAACATTATATATCATGATTATGTTGGTTTTTTTGTTATGCTGTTTGAGAACTTTGCCAGTGGTTCTCTATAGATGATAACAGTAGACTCAGCCTTGCTGAGTCCTCTGATAATATCTTCTTTTGCTTCTATGATCTTCTCTTTATTATTCACTCCAAATTGTGTGTCATACTTATTCTGATGTTTTTGAAGCAGTTCTAGTTTGCCCTCTTTTTCAGTATATATGTTTTTCGCTATTCTTTTTCAGCTTCCTCCTTGAGATATTTCGTCTATTTGTCATCTAGTTAGGATCGTGCCTCGGCTGCAGGCATTCATCCAGTTGTATAGCGATCCTTTCATGCAAGTTAGTAAAGTCCTTTAGCCAATAGTATTGTACTCCCTTCGGGTAAGGTCCTTTCCACTTTGCTATTCTTTTTAACTTCAATCTCACTGAATGTAGAACAATTTGTCTTGGCACAGTTGCAAGTTCTCTTTTTACGATCCCTGGCCATTTTAAGGATATTGATATGTTTCCATTTGTTGTGCAGGTCTGATATATTTAAAATTAAATATTATTATAAACTGCGATAACTAAAATTAGTTATAATTGTAATAGTAATGGGGAATCAGTTTGTGGCAGCCGCACATATTTGCGTGGGAACCCAAAAATTAGGTGAAGGTAGAACGTCCCGTAGTTTTGTTGGTCTGTTGGGTTAAGTATTTTCCGAGAATCTCCAGAGAGATCAATACATATTCTGATGCTATAACCAAAAAAGTGGGGGTGAGAAAATCGACTCAGAAGTACCATCTTGTTCATTAAAATTTATACTGGTTTTCTCTAATCTGTTATCTTCTTCATGCTTCACATATTCGACCTCCTGTATGTATAAAGTTCTGAAGCCTCCACATATAATTCCTGACTGAATTACCCACTACTCATGTGTGAACTAGAACGCATTATAGCCTTTATTCAAATCAAATATCATTGCGTTTGTGTTTTGGGTGTTTTCCATCATCTCAATGAATTAGCATTTACATTAGCAACGCACACATTCGTCTTTGGTCAAGAATTTGTTAGCATTAAAGATATAATTAGAATTGTGAAGTATTACAATATCAGAATGTAAATATTAAACTGAAACATCTTGAAAAAGCCAGAAGACATAAAACATCATATTGTTTTAAGAAACAATATTTGTAATTTGATCGTTTGCAACTAAGAAATGCATCACTGTTATGAAACGATGAGTTTAGCCAATAAAATACCTGTAATCCTTTCCCATAATTTTCAAACTGCACGACATCCAAAGTTGGGACCTTTTCTTCTGGCTTCACGGAAACCTCAACATTGTACAAGCTTTCATTGTTTATTTTTTCCCTTTCATCTCTCTCTTCCCCCCTCTCTCTCTAACTCTCCCTCTATTGTCCGTTCTCATTTAAGCCTGCAGCATTGAAAGAAGTATGATATGGATGACGATAAATATGAGAAGAAACACTGGAATAAAAAGGAAGTGTAAAAGACGGGGAGGGACCAGAAGAAAATAACAATTATCTCTAAAATCATGTTTATGATTCTGAGATTAATCCTGCTACTGCAGATATTTCTACTTGGTTAATAATTCTTGTAATCTACCCATTTTACCGTGTATGAACATCATGTTTCGTTATTAATGTTTGCACTGATCGCTCGAATTCGACGCATACATAAGCTGTACTACCACAGTCTTGTTATGTATACATTGACTGTGCCAAAACAAACATTCCAGAATCATTTGGCTACCGTGTGACACTAACGTTACGACTTCACCAACCGGATGTACACTTGTAAAGACAGGGAGTAAACTAGATAGCCAAGTTGACAGGTTGGATTTTTAGGTGAGGCGATATACTGTCTTACGGAGTTAAACTAATCTGTCATTTAGCTGTAAAATATATTTCCTTATCTTTTTCCTTCAATACACTTTATCCACTACAGCATTTTTTGCAGCTCTGCAACTGCTGATAATGAAGCTAGGAATATAGCATGTTGTGGAGCAACAGAAATATTGTACCACGTTTTAGATACACTTAGTATGAAACCAATATTTACTGATTCTATCCACTCTAGAGTGATTTATAAAAATAATAAATGTAGCAACGAAAAATAAAATTACTAAAAACATAATAATCTGCATTTATACCATGGATATATTTATAATGAAGCATACCAACTTACACAGGCATATATGTACATACTTGCTTATGTATGTATGTACGCATTCAACTATGTGTCTATGTACGTATATATGAGAGCGAAATACACATTTTTAGTAAATATAGAACTTTACTCTCGCCATAGACTATAAACGAATTAGCTGTGCCAATACTATAGCTTCCCCCCCCAAAAAAAAGCTAGAGAAATCAAAGTGAAAAGTTAGTAGCCGTATTGGGTCATTAAAAGAGAAACCATATCCACTGATAAAATAATATATTTATATTACAGATTGTCTAGACGACAGAGAGGTGGCTGACTCGTTAGCAGGCTGGTGCAAGATACTTAGCGGCATTTCGTCTTTCTTTACGTTCTGAGTTCAAATTCCGCGGAGGTCGAGTTTGTCTTTCATCTTTTCGTGGTCGATAAGTTAAGTGCTCGTTAAACGTTGGGGTCGATGTAATCTTCTCCTCCGAAGTTACCGACCTCATGCCAAAGTTTGAAACCAATATCCTTTTCTAGTCTATGCACAAGGCCCGATATTTTGGTAGAAGCTGCCAGTCGATTAGATCAACCCCATTACACATCTGGTACTTAATTTATCGATCCCGAAAGAATTAAAGGCAAAGTTGACCTCGGCGGAAATTGAACTCAGAACGTAGAGGCAGGCGAAATATCGTTAAGCATTTCGCCCGACGAACTAATGTTTCTTATTTCTCACAAGGGGCTAAAGATAGAGGGGACAGACAAAGAGATTAAGTTGATTACATCGACCCAAGTACGCAAATGGTACTTAATTTATCGACTCCGAAAGGATGAAAGGCAAAGCCGACCTCGGCAGAATTTGATGTCAGAACGTAACAGCAGACGAAACACCGCTAAGCATTTCGCCCGGCGTGTAAACGTTTCTGCCAGCTCGACGCCTTAGTTTGAAACTAGTATTATAGAATATCTTGGTTTCAGTTCAACCGACTAATGTAAATGTATACATGAGCAGCGAGAGATCGTCTCTGCGCTACAGTAAATTGCATGTATTATGAAAGGAAATATATTAATTTATTTCAAAAATATAGAATTTAGACTCGTTTAAAGAAAAAGTATATTAATATAGGCGCAAGAGCGGGTGCGTGGTAAGAAGCTTGCTTACCAACCACATGGGTTCAGTCCCACTCTGTGGCACCTTGGGCAAGTACCTGTTGTTATAGCCTCGGACCGATCAAAGCCCTGTGAGTGTATTTGGTAGACGAAAACTGCAAGAAGCCCCTCGTATATATATATATATATATATATATATATTTGTGTGTGTGTGTGTGTGTTTGTGTATTTGTCTCACCTACCATCGCTTGAAAACCGATGTTGGTGTGTTTACGTCCCCGTAACTTAGCGCTTTGGAAAAGATACCGATGGGATAAGTACTAGGCTTACAGACAATAAGTGCTGGGGTCGATTTGTTCGACTACACGCGGTGCTCCAGCATGGCCAGTCAAGTGACTGACATAAGTAAAAGAATAGTTTCGCCCCAGCGTTTAACTTTCTGCGAACGCATTGTGATTTGACCCTTTACTAAATATTCGTAAGACAAAGTGTACACATCTCCAATTCTTGAAAAGTCTCGTTGCTCAAAGTTATACAGGAGTCTATTTGTATGTACGCGGACAGGAAATAAACAGATTATATGTGTGTTCATTCGAAACACACGAATGAAAGTTCGAAAAGACTCTTTATTATTTTGATAGATCCGATATATTATTGGCTTCTAAACACCAAATCAATGATGTACTGATGTATCTCAGGCGACATGGTTAGAGTATAGTACAGAAAGAAAGAAACAAAAAAGAAAGAAAGAAAGCAGACTAACGCCGTTAGTAGGAGAGTTTAGAAAGGTAATGGAAGAAGATGAAGTACTGTAAGTGAATAAATTAAGGACAAGATTTTCCATACTTTTTCACTTTTTCAATTTTTTTCACTTTTCTTGCTCTTAAGTAAATTTAATTTCTTTTAAGTTCTCTTAACTTCGGTTACAATATTTCATTCTCCTCCTTTATCTTCGTAACCTCTCCTACTAACGGCGTTCTCTGTTATCTTTCTTCCTTTCCTTCTATACTACTACAAACCGATATTTTCAGACTTCCACTAATGCAATCCAAATTATACTCTTCCATTCAGCCATGTCCGAGGTTTTTTAATTTGCTTTCCCCACTCTTGGGATTTTCTTCGGCTTAAAAACGTCTGATAACATGAATTTATTCAGACAAAATTGGTAATATTGTGTACATAATATATATTCGAAAATGTATGTATGTATAATATCGATCAAAATTATGTAGGAAAATTAATTGTTCCTTCCATACTTCTTGTTAATAATTATGCATTATATCTACGAGTGGTGTAAGTAAGAATATATTTATGCACGCTTATCATATACATATTTTAATGTATATATTTGTATTCGGGGGTGGGGGTATTAAATATATGGTTTGCGTCATGTGATGTTGCTGATTGGAGGTTTTATAATATTCATTGTGATTTACGTAACAATTGTTACATATTTATTGTATTAGATTATTGTATTGCACAATATGTGAAACAGTATTGTTATAATTGTTTGGTTATATTGCTTGTTGATTCTGTGAACTGATTGTGTAGTCTCTTTGAGTATATGTGTGTGCGTGTGGTTGCGCATGCGCTTGTGCGTGCCTGTATGTCTATGCGTAGATGACTGTACACATACGCATGGAATATAAGGAGGATAAGCTTTCTTCATTGCCATCTATATTGAATCAGTTATCATTGTGTTAGTGCTTTGATCATCTGTCAGCTTCTGAATGAATTAGCAGTTACATTAGCAACACACATATTTCTCCTTGGTCAACAAATTTGTAAGTGTTAAATATAACATGAGAATTTTGAAGTATTTCAATATGCGAATGTAAACATTAACCTGAAACGTCCTGACAAAGCTAGAAGACATAAAACATCCTATTGTTTTACGAGACAATATTTGCATTTTCATCTTATGCGATTAGGAAATGCATAAACTACAGAAACTATTACTTTAAATCAAACGCAAATCGATAATATTCAGAGAATAATATTTTATATTTATAATTATCTTTTTTCTCACCTTCACTATCATGATATTCGTTGTCGCCATCGTCTTTCTATACATTGCCCACATTGCATATTGGCTGATTCAGTAAATCAACTAATGAAAGATTTTCATATTTATTCTGTTTATCCGTGTCTTTCCGATATGTGTTCCAATCCCACTTTGGCTAATTTTGCGATTTGTCCTTATGAGTTTCATATGATTACATGCCAGAATGGATGACATCGCCTGTTAAACACCTTCCAAATGTGTTTTTTAAAGATCACCTCATTAAAATGACCAAACTGTTTTCCACATTTCTGTGATTTCTGCTGCATTACAAGGAGATAATAGTGTCGGTGCATCTGTTTCAGCGTGTAGGGGTTGCTTATTCTTTCTGTTGATACGTTAATGCTTCGTCTCTTTGGCTCAGTAGGCTATGACATGTACTATGTGAAATACGATACTTCATGGGACGGTAATTGTGTTCTGTAAGTAGTGAGTTTTTTTAATGTAGAATAGTGTTTATATCTTTTATATACTGTGTATGCTGTGTATATCGTTATATTAATGGAAGAAGAATATAAAATAGAGAAGCCGTGGGCTATATCTTTGATGATGCTATATTATCGGCTGAAGATCTTGGAAACTATTTTCTTTCTTCATTAGCTGATTACAGGGCACAGCGGGTGCAACGTGGGAGGACTTTTGTATTGTGTAATGATTTTGTAGTATGCATTACATGAGATTTGATATTTTGTGGGAATCAGATGTTTAGAAAATGTGACGTATGACTTCTTGTGAATTGTGTCGCGTAGGTTATAGATTATACATGGATATTATTTTAGATGCGAACCCTACAGACATATGAATGTTTATCCACGTTCTTTATAACACCTAAATTACCAATTATATTTGGAAGTGTCTTTTTTTTTTCATTTCAAGATCATATTACGGTGATATAGTTTCCATCTAACACTCGGGAAGGGAAATATTTTGATGAGAAATATACAGAAATGTATATTGCGCAAAATAGTTTTTCTTTTCTCTTCACTATATTAATACATAAGCGATTTGCGTTCATTCTCTGTGTAAGAAAAACCACTTTTAAGATTTTTGAAGTTAGCCCTCCATCGTTTTGAGTCTGTGTAGAACTCTTTCATTGGTTTTCCCGTCGAATTGACGGCACAGCTCCCAACTCATTTGGGTCTCTAAATATTAACTGATTTTGCAAGAACTCGCCTATTTATTTTCTCTTAGTTTATTGAGTTGATAATATTCATAAGTCAGTCTCAATTAACAATATTATATAATTATATAATTTGGTATTTGACCTCGGTTTACTGCAGCTAACATCTCACGTTCTCTTTTTATGTTTCTGTCCATAGATTTTTATATTACATTTATCAATTTGTGCTGCAGGATTCCTGACCTGAAACCGTCTGTTGAAACGCAATTCTTATATCTCGGTATGGTTATTTCTTTTCTTCTTTTCTCTCCAAAAAAAACATACGCATTACATATTCATGCTTCACTCGTTTATCAATGTTCTTATTTTACCTTATGTCACACATCTGCGAACTTTTCCGTCCACATATGTCCTGCTTCTCTGCTTAGTCCATTCTTAGTGCAATGACTTAAAAAATGACCCTCCCCATTTTTATATTATTTGGCTTTAAAACCTACTGCTAATATCTCCAATCAGGTTTACGAGTATTGGCATTCAGTTATTTTCTGTCGATTTTTTACTATACAAAATATTGAAGCATTTTAAATAATTTGTGAGATAATCTTTACCTAAGTATTTTTTTCTGATCATTTATAGATATCATGTCGGAATTCATTGATTTCACATAGAGAGTAAACGTGTTCTTAGTTTCTTCACATTCCCTAATTGTACTCGTTAGATTCTCTTTTCCTGCTATAGAGAGACAAGCTGGCTGTTGGAATTTGCAGTTTTAATATATATATATATATATATATATATATATATATATATATATATATATATATATATATATATAGGGAGAGAGAGAGAGACAGAGAGAGAGAGTAGCATACATACATACCACTCACACATACACACACACTCAAATCGCTTAGGCATAGAAAGACTAATGATCTGGTGTGGAACTCAATATAGGTATGCTTCAGAACATAGTGTTAGACGAGTTTTGAGTGGAATTAAGAAAATAAAATAACAAAGGAAAAAAGCATAAAAATGATTATTCATAACATGATCGTTTCTTCCTTCGTCATCCCATTTTCTTATATATATATATACAGTATATATATATATATATATATATATATATATATATATATATATATATATATATATATATACTGTATATATATATATATATATATATATATATATATATATATATATATATATATATATATATATATATATATATATACTGTATATGCACTGTATAATACTTAGCATATAACATTACGATTTTATGGTTGTCACTTTTAGGTCATTTAATACATCTTGAAATTTACATTTGTTAATTTTCAATGAAAATACTGCAAATTACTGTAACATTTGTAGCTCTTAAGTTGCTGCTCGTTCACATATTTGCCTGTTGAAGTTGCTTTATATTCAAGACCTCACTCTACTGAAAGGAAAGTGTATAGCAAAGCTATGGCTGCAATAACGGTATAAGTGTAAGCTTCGAATTTACGAAGGTTACTCACGCTGACATGACAAATGGAATAACAAAATGGACTAAAGATTAACGAAAATGCGTCGCTGTGAGGTGATATAGGAATATAAACACATTGGTCAACGGGAATCTTTCTAATATTCAATTCTCTTTTCAGTTCTTCATATTTTCCATGCTTAATCCATCAAATTGAATATGCTTAAATATCAAGAACACATATGTTCACGCATCCATATACTGATGCACTCCAGTACCGTTACCTAACTCCAGCCATCAGAACATATATGTATATATATACATGTACATTAATGTGTGTGTGTGTGTGTGTAAATACCTATGTCTATATATGTACACATATGCAAGCATATGCATATACACGTATATACATCTGTCTATGTCTATATATCATCTATCTGTCTATCTATCTACCCCTCTCTCTCTCTCTCTCTCTCTCTCTCTCTCTCTTTATATATATATATATATATATATATATATATATATATATATATATACATAAATAAATGTGTGCGTGTGTGTGTGTATGTGTGTGTGCGTGTGCATATATGCATACATTTATAGAGTAGGCGGTGTATAAACTAAAAATGTTCTATGGTCGGAAACCTACTTTTATTTTTAGCACTTGTCAAATCTAATTTTCCCTGGAAGTGGTTTTATGATTTGAAGTGCGTTGTGAGTACATGCAGCGAAGCCTTTATTTCTATATTTGTATTACCGTGATACTTTGATGTAAATTATACAGCATAATAACACCAATGCATATGTAAGAGACGAGAAACAACTCAATACAGGTGATAATATTGTAGCATTGTTACCTCCATATTTGCATTAAATGAAATCTACTTCTACCATTAAAACATCGATTCCATGCATTTTAGGTTACAGAAATGCATAAGATAAAAATACGTTTGGATGACAGAGTGCTCGTCTAATATTCTTAGATTCATATTCCCGTAAAAATTACGATTATATGACGAAACTCAGAGAAATGTCTGAATCAATCCTCCCTCATCGTAGAATGTTCTATTATGTTGTTGATAAATGGCTTATCGTTTGCTATCGCACTTTCTTTATGTTTAACTCCATTTTGTTATTCCCTTTTCGCGTGTCTGCATAAGTGCCTGTTTGAACTTTTCTATGTATATGTATAAGATGCAATATATCTATTGAAAGATATTATGAACTACCTTTGTCCCACCGAATGATAAAATTCCGATTGTAGCGATGAATATAGAAGAAAATATTTCAGAGTAAGAATACAAAGATTCTACCGAATCTAATGCAAAATTCGGTGTGCCTTTTCCTTTTATTCACTTCCATTTTTCGTTCAAATTGAACACGTTGGTAGAGTAACCGCTGCTCAATACATTGTCTATCACATTCTTTCTTTCCTTTTCGACTGGTAGTTATGCCCTTTTAATTTATACAGCATCAGTATAGAATTCCTTTTCATCATTGCGATTTTTTAATATAATGACAGCCCGTGATCCTGGGAAACCTTTCTATCATATATTAGAGAGTTTTCGTTGATGTCAACTCGACATGTCACACCCATTACAATAAATAACTTTTCCTTGTCGACGATTACAATGTGAATCCTTTGTATCCTATACTTTCGTTTTCTACAGGAAATGCCTACAGCAACCTTATTTCATAGCTATCCAGGACTTCTGTTTCTATTATCTAAAAGGATTTTTCTGTACATGTGATGCCAAATTTCCTGCAAAATTCCCACGAATTGTTGCAACAATCTTATCATGCCAGCACATATCTCGCATTCTATCGGAATATTCTTAGTCAGCTCAGAAACTAACTGCAAGCATTCTGTTAGAATATAAATCATTATTTTATCTCAACCATTGTCTTCTCTGGATATGAGTGAGCAGTCATCTTCGTATAGCGTGCGCTTGATCCAAATTACCTTTACAGTCCGTTCCTGTGCAACCATGGCTGTTTTCATCTTCAGTATGCATTCTTCTCACCATGCCTAACTTTCGTTTTCATCATTCATCTTTTGCTGCTGAAAACGTTTGAGTGAATCTTCTTTCTTTTAAACTTGCATCCATTTTTTCCACATTCACTGTCTTTCCTTTTTGGATTCTTCACATTCTATAAATAGTCATATACTTGTTTCTATAAGGTGAGAACGGAGTAGAGAATTGGTTAAGCAGAAATTGATGAGGAATAAACGTTAACAACTTACGGTAGTTATCCATGAAAAGGCGACTATATTAGAGCCAGTAACGTTTACTAATGAAATAGTGATAGAGAACTACAGCATAAGTGGAGCTCTGATTAGGAACGCTGAAGAGGCGATGGGTAAGGCATTGCTGGTGGTTTTTTGAGGGCGAGATTAGACCTCAACAATTTATCCACGTGAAGTACGAAGTTAATGTTATCAAAGTTAGGACGTGTACTCAAACACATGCAAGAGCAAAAGCTATTTGTTGGACTCGGGTATACGAAGCACAACGTGGCGACAGTCCACAATTCGGTTTTTGACAGATCAGAATGAGAGAGTGTTATTCGATTCCAAGCAATTAATTTGAAGATTTCCAGTAGCACTTCGCTCACCTCTTTGGTGTACTCCGGGTCTGAGCTAAATGTTCACTTTAGTGCTTAGTTTGACGACCTGCTGCGGTCCTCAGCTAGAGACGAACATTTGAGGGAAGGTTGATAACGGCTGATGAAACCAGAGAAGCAATGGTTGTCCGAGAAATCGCTTTGATTAGTGAGTCTAGTCCACGACATGTATCTTTATGTGAAAGACATGTTCGGATAAGTCAAACGAGAGAGTTCCCAGAACTGGGAAATGAGGTGGGCCAGTGTTGTTGAAGAAGGACTCGGATATGGGGATTATTTTTTAAAAGTTCAGGCCCGTAACTCTGCTAAATGCAGCGTTGAAGATTTTGGCCATGTTATCAGGTAAGACGGTGGCGTTTGTTATCGATATTGTGGTCGGCCACACAGTGATATACGTCATCCCAATCAGGTTTATCTACGAGAGCTTTCGCCTTGCGCGATACAAATAATACTTAGCGGTGGTAGCGTCTGATCAGTATAAATCAGTCGGAAGTTTTCTATAGCGTTGATTGTGAATACCTGGTGGTTGTTCTTACTGCGGCTGGTTTCCGTCCTGTCTTCAGTTATGTGATCACTGCCATGTACGACGACATCTGCTCAATGGTCAAAGTAAATATGCATTCATTGAAACCGTCCGGTTTCAGACTTTCGGCCCATAAGTTTGTCTCTCTCACAGCCACATGACGTGATGGTGTCCGAACTAGTAATGCTGAAGTGCTGGAGATCGATGGCATACCTGATCAATTAGATTGTAAGAGAAGTGGGCAACATATGCGGACGACGTCACCCTAATGGCGTCGGGTACCACGGACATTGACGTGATTGGCATTGTTCGGAGCTCTTCGGAATCGGTGAGAGGAGCAACAATTATACGTCAAACGTCGATGGTTCTCCAGCTCGGGTCCTGGAGATGCACAGCCGTGCTGCCCGACTACTCCACATGAGGGTGCTACTCGGATGAAACAGTTGAATTGTTTAAATGGGGAAGTAGTGAAATGAGGTGACGAGCAGGACATAAGTTTTATAATTAATTATATGATATAAATGATCGGGGTGGTGGTGAATGTAAATGTGGAATGACGTAGGATTGCAGAATAAACCTGTTACTACGCTGCCATCTGAAAGTTTAACTTTTCTATCCAAAAGTTCGAAGTTATTTTTGGAAAAACACCACGAGAATTGTATTTTAGATTTGAAGTCGTAGTTTTGTGCGAAACAGTTACAGTAACACAAATTAACAATCTTGCATACTTTCCCAGACAAAACTGGGCCGTCGTTAATACACCAGAACATTGGTTCATGACCGCGAAGAGATTAACTGTTTCAAAATTTCTTATGAAATCGTTAGCGAAATTAACTGCCGTAGGGTCATCCATGGCACGTCCATTTGTTTGGTGTTAAAGTATTTGTTTTAACTTTATTGTGTTAGATTTTAACAGAAACTTCAAAACTTAACTACGAAAATTTGAGGGACGCATTTCGTTGACCTTTTTTCAAAAATCCAAATTGGTAGCCAAATGAAGTTTGGAAGGGCTGTACACAAATACTAAAAGGATGTCTTAGAGAAAGTCTTAAAGGAACCTGGAATAATGTCACAAACTGCCAGCATAACACATTCCATCATTTAGCTAATAATGATTCTATTTTTAAAATGCCAGATTGAGGGATGCTATTGTAATTATAGACAAAGATGGAGATGTTTAAACTCGTGTACAAGTTAACCCCAACCACAATTACACAAAGGTACGTGACAAAATGACTTTGGGAATAGAGGAAAAGGATTTCATAAATGGCAGTGAAACAAGAATTTTGCAGTCAGAGCAAAAAAAAAAAAAAAAAGAAAGAAAAGAAAACGCCTGTATTTTATGGCCGTCTAAGATACACAAAAAAAGGTTGAAACATTTCCTTCATCACACTCACTTTGCAGCGCCGGTATGAATGGTGCAGGCCACGGTTTTAGAGTGGTCGGATCATTTGTTTTGTAGGTTGTAGCACAATATCGGTTTTTAATATTCGTGATACGTTTCTTTTTATTTCTAAAATTAATAATTATTCTAAACGCAGAAATAATACCGAAAATTCTTTCTCGGGAAATAAAATGTATATTTATTCTCAACACATATCATTAGGTGTTCTCTTTTCTGTTATACATCATAATATCTGGTCTACGCTATTTCAATGGTTTTGTTCGTCCGAAAGTTATCCATAAGTGAATAATCGGTAATACAGTTATTTGATTTTCGCCTGAAATGTATTCCCCATAATTTTTACCACGTCATAAGTGTAAAATAATACAAGCCCTGTCATGATCTCGTTTGCATAATTTCTGTGCAAGCATTTTGCTGGCTGTTATAACGATTGATACTTGCCAGTCTCTGATTACATTCGTGGCAAATGCCGTTAAAACACCGCTATAATTATCCATACCCTCTGAAATACCTTATGAACTGGAGTAAGCACATCTTTTCCATTTTACATTCAAAGCCTTCTCTCACGGCGAGTCAAGATCTTTTGTTTTTATATCCATGGTGTTTCTTTGTGAAATATCCATGTAACTACATAATTTCCAGTTTTACGTTCACAAATGCTGATCTTTGGTATCTATTTTTTCTTTTCAATTCATCACAAATAAGTTGTAGTTCTACCACAGCAGGTTTATGTAATTCTTTGGGCACTCTTCAGAGACCTTTGTTCTGCAGCAACCCTTTCAGGAAAGCTGATAAGCCCTCTCCTTTCAATCCTCTCTTTCATGTATATACGGTTGATATATTTGTTTTCGGGTGAAAGCTCGGATTTTTCTTGTTTCATCCAACTCACATTTCTAGAACTATAATGCATGTTGGTAAACGCTCACATGCTGTTCTCATTTATCATATTCTTTGAATTACGTTTCGTCTTTAATACCTTCTCTTCATTTGCTTACGCGTAATATCGCTGAGTTCCAGTTTATGGAGATACTTGAATCCATTATCATTTCGTTCTTAATCTGCTCTTCTGATACACATATTCAATTAAAATTGTTTCTTTGCTCTTTGGTCATGAGTTAGAGCTGCAGTACACCTTTCCTCTCTTAGAAAGTCAACTGAACTATTTTCCCGATTTCATGTCTTCCATGCAGAATGGAAGATTTACAACTGGTGCATTCCTCCATAGTTTGTATTTCAAGTCGGATTTTTCTTTTTACAATTAAGATAAAGTGTAAGATCAATCAGAAATAACAGTCAGAGAAAGAGGCAAAATTAGAAGAAACCTCTCTTAATAGCAATACGTCACAGAGATTACATGTTTGCCATGAAGGTCGTTTTGAATACGTTATCCTAGTAGATAGAATTTTGAGAATATTTTCAGCTGTGCCATTCCAGTTTAAGGCAATATGCTGAACCCATTTGAAATCAGTGTGCCATGCTGAGGTAAGCTGGACGTCTCTTCCAGCAAATCATTAATATTTTGTGAATGATGGTCTCCCTTGTCTTCTAATCGTTTCCTACGCCCGCTTTTTTAGCAGACAGTGATCAGTTTGCATCGAAACAACATGGTGTATAAAAACCGAGTGAAACAAGGTTTATTTAAGGAGACAACCCTGGTAAAACTACCTGACGAGAAGTTTATCCATCAAGGGGTGCACGACAACCAGTTGTACCGGATCTCACACGCGTCGAATCGATTCTGGATGGGTCGAAACGATCGGTGTGAGCCATAAAGTTTCTCGTATATTCCATTTTCCGTCTCTACCATTTCTCATATATATATATATATATATATATATATATATATATATATATATATATATATATATATATATATATATGTATATATGTATATATATATATATATATACATATATATATACATATATATATATATATATATATATATATATATGTATATATATATATATATATATATATATATATATATATATATATATATATATATATATATATATATATATATATATATATGTATATATATATATATACATACACACACACACACATATATATATATATATATATATATATATATATATATAAATATATATATATGTATGTATCTATGTATGTATGTCTGTATGTATGTCTGTATGTATGTATCGCTGGTAAAAATGAGTCTTTAATTCTTTATTGATTTGATTGTGGCATTCTTTTCCATTTCATCCCAAATTACTTGACTAAGTCGTCTTCTCATTTTGGTGGCAGATTTCCGAGTAATATTTTCTGATATCTTGGATAACACTTGGCAAATATATAGGCCCAGATGTACTCTGTGCACCTCGGCATATGGCCACGCCAGTGGAACTTGTGCTTACGTACTCGAATAATCTCTTTTTTGTCGTAGCTAATCGATGTTCTTCGCTCTTCGCAGTAGCTCATTTCGCAAGTAGAACAGTGAATTTGAATCGTCTGGCATCTATGGTCTTTCCCAATTTCGCTTTCATCACATTTTTAAAGTTAAAGACCTTTTCTCTTATCGTTACTCTCTTCGACACTTCAGCACGTGTGTCTCGGAGAAAATTCATTGTGTATCTTGAAGATAACTTCTTTGGATTTCATTGCTTCCCACCTCTATTCATACACGAACATACACGCGCGCGCGCATTTTGCAGAGACCCTAAAATACATTTTGCCATTTGAATCTCTATATCTCAGTTTTTACTTCAAGAAGTACATGCTATACAAAACGTATTAGTCCACATTTATTCATTATAACAGAATTTTACGAGGCAGGGATATATGCTTTCATTCGAAGGTGGAACATTGCTATTGAGAGAAACGCTGACTATATTGAGAAGTAGGAATGCGATCCACAGAGGACGAGCTTCATTTTGATGTATGATACATGTTCCTGTGTTGGTAATTATACCTGCCCTAAACAAAATGGCATTATTTTTTTACTCACTCTCGTATCTAGATTCAAATAGCAAAATTGTTTTTTAGGGTTTCAGCAAAAATTATATATGCATATTCTGGACTTTTTTATTTATTTATTACATTCCTAATGCATGTTTAGATATATCAGTATATGCGGGCGCGTTTGACTTTATGTGTTTGTTTGTGTGTAAGGATGTGTGATCAGGCGAAATCAATGCAACATAAACTGACTATTAATTTGCATAGGATAAGAACAATACTTCCGCACACTCAAATGCAACATGGCATGTGTCTCGTGGAACATAACTTCTAGCTGCAATCAGCGTTAGATTCACTTAAATAATTACAAAATTAATGAATTGTCTGTTTTGGTATGTTTTGATCTTTCCCACCTATATATATATATATATATATATATATATATATATATATATATATATATATATATATATATATATATAAGTATATATATACACACACACACACACAAATAATCAAACATGCATACATACATATAAGTGTATGTATACATATATGCATGCATGAATGTATGTCATTTTTCAGTTTTATTGCAAGATTTTTGCCAATAAAAGAAGAGCAGACATCTAACCTAGATCCAAGACTTCTTCATTGGAATTTCAAAGTATGTATGGATATATGTATGTACGCTTGTAAGCAATCAGCTCTGAAATACGAAAAGATACAATACACAGTAAAATACGAGCGAGTTTAATGTCATTTGGGACTAAAACATCATGAACAGGAAGATTGAATGGGAAATTTTAAAATGGATATCAGAAATAACAGGTGTGAAAAGCTGACTGAATTTTTAGAAAGTAGAAACAGATTGTTGAAGATTAAATTAAATTGACAAATAGTTAAAAAAAACGGAAAACACAATATATTGTATATCGTAAATAAACGCATAAATTAGCTAGCCACTTGAAAACATTACCCTAAGGAGAATATTTATGCTTAAAATAAGATAATAACAGAATTCGATTAGAATATCCGTTGAAGTTAAATTTCTCTTCACAGCTGTCGCCGAAATTCTTGTAAAATGAGCGGTTGTACGCAACCTGGAATAAGGTTTTTTCATTTTTCATTTTAAGCCACAACGTAACTGAATTTCGGAAAATTGAATCGACAAAATATTGGTTATGAACTCACACTTAATAGACGAGGCTACACGCTTTGCCTTCGAGTTGTGTATTTTATCAACCCCGTGCATTTAGCAGACGCATAGATAAGGATTAAAACCTATAGCACACAAGCGTCATGCAGCGAAAAATTGTGGATCCCAAAAATGACAGAACTTCTTATCAGTAGGAAACAAAAGGTGGAAGAAAATTGAAAATATATCATAAATATAGAAAGAGAGTAAACAGAATAAGTGCGTCAAACAAATGATTAACAGTTATGTTAGAGAATGGAAAGTGAATAAGTTAGGCGCACGCAGCAGAGGGAAAGAAGACTAAACAAGAGAAAAAAGTGACAAGGAGAAACGGGATGGAGAAGATAATTGATGCTACATGGATGAGTGCAACAGAGCAAGTAATTGATTGGAACAGGTTTCGATTTACAGGAATGGTAACACAATGTATGATCATGTATGTACATATATAGGTATATGCATATGTATATATATATATATATATATATATATATACAGAGAGAGAGAGAGGGAGAGAGAGAGGGGGAGAGAGAGAGGGAGGGAGAGAGAGAGAGATGTATATATATATGTATGTATATATATATATATATATATATATATATATATATATATATATATATATATATGCATATATATATATATATATATATATATATATATATATATATATATATATATATATATATATATATATATATATATATATATATATATATATATATATATATATATATGCATATATATATATATATATATGCATATATATATATATATATATATATATATGCATATATATATATATATATATATATGCATATATATATATATATATATATATATATATATATATGCATATATATATATATATATATATGCATATATATATATATATATATATATATATATGCATATATATATATATATATATATATATATATATATATATATATATATATATATATATGCATATATATATATATATATATATATATATATATATATATATATATATATATATATATATATATATATATATATATATATATAGAGAGAGAGAGAGAGAGAGAGAGAGAGATAGATAGATATGTCGGTGGCGATTTTTTCTTCCTCCGTTTTTCCCTTCTTTGGACTTTCTTTGTTTCCGACGAAGAGCTCCGCTCGAAACGTCAAGTTCTTTTTCTTTCCTTTCCCGAGCGTCTAGTAACACAATCTGTATCACGTCCTCACGTTGTTGTTTTTTGTTGTTGTTTTTTGTCTTTTTTCCTTTTTTGACGGTAATACTTGGAAGGTACTATAGCCGTGAAAACAGCATAAAGATTGGATATTTTACCGTTATAAAACGAAAGAGTTGTCAGCAAACAACTACGGGACTCGAACTCGCACTCATCGGATACCGGCTGTGCATTCTGACAGTAAGCTAAATTATCCGCAAGCATTTATATGTTTACTTTATTGTGAGAAAATACTCCTTCAATATTTATTGTGCGACTCTTATCTCTCTTTACTCATTCAGGACTTTTTCCATTTCGCCCTGCGCAACCCCACTAAGTTCGTTCGATAGATGCCAACTTTTTTCTATTGTATTTGTGGTATTTGTATTTATTATTATTAATTTTAACTTCTGTTTTAAAAAGCCGTAAGGCTTCGTGCTATTACACATGCACAATTCTTCGTCTGTTGTATTTATATAATGTCTTGTTGGTTTCTATCTCAGTATACGTTCGCTAGCGTTTTCCCAGTAATAGCTCTGATCTCAAGGATAATGGCGCGAAAAACTACGATGATATTTTGGCTCATTGCTTGACGAGGCAAATTCAGCTACGAATATTCCGTATATTGTGTCCCCGTCTAAATTCTTCGTTCGTTACATTTTCTTCTAGTTTCCCGTTTGCTCTGCTTCCGACTAACTTTTTCTCCTTGTGGTTTGTCTGTTCAACTCTTGATGTATTCTCTCATCGTGAACGAGGCTTAGGCAACATTGGTCAGATATGCTGTTTTATCCACCGTAACTGCAATATATTTGCTCTTAGAATTTGAAATATATCGTAAATATATTTTACATAACCTAAAGTTCACTTATGGCGAAATACTGCTTGGCGTTGATACTGCTATATATATATAAGGTGAACTGACAGAAACGTCAGCACGTCGGGCGAAATGCTAAGCGGTATTTTGTCTGTCTTTACGGTCTGAGTTGAAATTCCGCCGAGGTCGACTTTGCCTTCCATCCTTTGGAGGTCGATAAATTAAGTACCAGTTGCGTATTGGGGTTGATCTTATCGACTGGCCCCCTCCCCTAAAATTTCGGGTCTTGTGCCTAGAGTAGAAAAGTATGTATATATATATATATATATATATATATATATATATATATATATATATATATATATATATATATATATGTATGTATGTATGTATGTATTTATTTTCTCTTAATTAATAATTAACTCTGACAAAATAAATTGATTAATAGATACCAGGGTAGCAAAGATCACAAAATGACTGTGGTGTAACTCCTGTTTATGAGGTAGAAACTCACTGTGATTTTGGGTATTTGAGTAAATATAAAAATTTAATAAATGGAGTAATACACATATGTTAAATGAATTCTTCTATTTCCGACATATGTTTCGAAGATAACAAATGGTTCCTTCCAAAGGATAAATGATGTTGATAAAGATGTAATCTTCTCTTCAGGGAAATACATAGGATCCAACTTAACCGTAAGACATTTTAACCGAATGTGATAACTGCGGGTAGAGAAGATTGCTACGTATCTTATTTGAAAAAACAAAACGTTGGAGGTTGCAATGCTACGAGACAGTACGTTGGACAAGGAGGGAAGAAAAGAAGGAAATGAAGGAATTTAGAATTTAGAATGGGAAGTCAATAAGATGATTTAAACCCGATAAAAATGGGAGAAGAGTGTTTTATGTATAATGGGACCGCAAAGGGGAATTAATCTTGTTTTTATACATGCAGTGTTGACATAAATGCCTATAAGTATATATACATATACATATATATATATATAAGTTCATATATATACATACATATGTACACATATATATACATATACATACATGCACACATATATACACACACATACACATACATATACATAGACACATACATACATATACATACATTTGTACGCATATACACACGGTAGTCGTGTGGTGATGAATACCAAAGCAGTGCTATATGTATAGGAAAATGATGCTTATATTAACTAGTAAGATATTAAGTGATTGACAATTTATAAAGGTGATGGATGGTCCATTAATCTAAAGAGAGAGATTGTGTTGCTAAGTGTTATATATATATATATATATATATATATATATATATATATATATATATATATATATATATATATAAAAATACTCTTTTACTCATTTACTTGTTTCAGTCATCTGACTGCGGCCATGCTGGAGCACCGTCTTTAATCGAGCAAATCGACCCCAGGACTAATTCCTTGTAAGCCTAGTACTCATTCTATCATTTCTCTTGCCGAACCGCTAAGTTACGGGGATGTAAACACACCAGCATTGATTGTCAAGCTATGCAGGGGGAACAAACACAGACACACAAACATATACACGCACATACACACACACACACAAATATATATATGTATACATATATACGACGGGCTTCTTTCAGTTTCCGTCTACCAAATCAACTCACAAGGCTTTGGTCGGCCCGAGGCTATAGTATAAGACAGTTGCCCCAGGTGCCATGCAGTGGGACTGAACCCGGAACAATGTGGTTGGTAAGCACGCTACTTACCACACAGTCACTCCTGCGCCTATATATATATATATATATATATATATATATATATATATATATATCCGTGTGTGTGTGTGTTTTACGGGAGTGAAAGAGAGAGAGAGAGAGAGTGTGTATATATGTATGTATGCATTTACGTATGAACACTTATGTATAATATTATCGTCATCGTCAACAAAGTTGTCGTTCAGCCAGTCGTATCACGATATTGCCAATGTGATGAATATGACCGTTCAGTTCCTGGTCATTTTATTTATTTCCAAATTTCAAATACTCTTCGTTTAAATACATTAAAAGTAATCCTGTTCTTTGCCCTGTTGTTGTAAAAATCGATCTAAATTTGACTCGAAATTCCAGGGAGGCAATCAATTGTTCAAGGGCGCATGGTTCAATTAACAAATTCACACAACATATGTTCACCATTGAATGTATGAATTGACTTGCATAGACTGCTGTTGATAATATTATCATCGTAAAGATAGAGATCATTCATATGTAGCGATTCACTCACAAACAAGGAGTGTCAGCTGGTCCGTGCAGTAGATTATTATACATATATATATATTATTTTACATGCATACATATATATGCATATTTATACACACACGGAAACGCCTACACATATACACACACTCATATAGACATACTGCTTCATAAATATGTATATGTGTGTGTAAACTTTGCACTAATAAAACCTCATATATAAACTAACTTATTAACTTGATATTACACTATTGTTTTGGAACCACTGACGGCAACGCTATCAATAAAACATCAAAATTCGGAGAGTTACCAATGCACACAGGCACGCACACTCACGCAAAAGCGCACGCACACACACACACACACACACACACACACACACACAGAGGTCATCTGATGACAAAGTGAAGCCAGTAGTTAAAAAATGTCATTTCTTTGTGAAGAATGTTTTTAACAGATTTCATACTGCAAATGTTCGATCTTATATCAGATATTTTTACACTACTAAGTCTTAGATTATTGTAATATAAGTACATCATTGCTATACATGTGATAAGCTAAACTGCCATTTTATATTTCGGACTGAAAGGATACGACCGTATCAGCAATTTTGACACGCCCTACTAAATTCATGTCACAAATTACTTGTGTGAAGAATGCGGATGAAACGTTCGAAGCTGGCTATGCAATGAATATTTGTGTTAAGCCGGGCAAAAATGGTACAGAAATTTATGAAATGCTCCAGGCTGCTTATAGATTAACTTCTATGAGCCGAGTTCAGTTTTTCGATGACGCAAGCACTGTATAAAGGAGAGGAAAGGAGATCAGAGGTTGAGAAGAGGGTCGAAGACTGTCGTTAGTCTATAAAGAGGATAAGCCAACAGATTGGAGTTGGTGTGGAAGCTGCACATAAAATTATTTAACGAAGGTCTGAACATTCGCAAAAATTGTGCAGCCCTTGTTCCGAGAGGACTCAGTGACAAACCGGAAAGATGCACTGGTGAAAGCAGAGAGGTGGTTGAGCTCAATAGCGCCAGTCGAAGAGTATTCGAGTGAGACGAAAACTGTATCTAAGAGACCGTGTGCCCAGCAGTCTGATCTTGGTACTTCCAGATCCAAGGAGGCCAAGCAAAGTAAGTGCACCGCCAAGCTAATAATGATACATTTTTAACAACAAAATGGGTATCGTCTATGTCCACTTCGTTCCGCCGTGGTCAGACTGTCAACAAAGAATACTGTATGAAGTTTTTGAAGGCGATCAGGAGGGGCCCATCCACTCGGGTAGGTGGAACCTTCACCAGGACAGTGCACCAGTCCACAATTCCATCTTTGAAACCAACTACTTGATAGATACATCAAAGCTATTCTTTATTTTCTCTACGGCGTAGATTTTGATCCTAGTGACTTCTGGTTGTCCCACAAAATGGAGAACCTCAGTAGTCCTTTAGAAGAAATTGAGAACATGAAGGAGTCTGTGACAAGCGTTCTGCTTACTTTCCCTTTAGAAGACATCCATGGGAAAGTCATGAAGAGATTGTAGCGCTACAAGGCCATTGAAAAAGTCTCAAAACTTCTTGAATGCACCTTGTATGCATATATATATATATATATATATATATGTGTGTGTGTGTGTGTGTGTGTGTGTGTGTGTGTGTGTCATTGTTCAGTTGTATTTCAAGATTTCTTACCAATAAAGAAAGAGTCGGTTTCTAACCTAGATCCAAGACTCCTTCATTGGAATTTCAACCATATTAACAGGGTATATTTGTTTGATTTTTATGCATGCATGTATGTATGGATGTGTATGTACGTAGGTATGTAAAGATTTTTCTGATTAAAACTAAGGAAATATTCTGCTACCAAAATGATGCGAAATTTTGTGATTATTGTCCAACGTTACGTGATAAGAAACAACGTGTCTCTGGACCTATACTGTAAATTATCACTGTACTGTAACTTTAAATATACCACAGAAAATATTTTAAAAAACGAGACTAACTGATATCATTTTCAATGATTTTATAGCAAGTATTTTGAAACGTAATAAATTGATTAATGGACATTCTGGCCTGAATTTAATCACAAGTTAAAGCAGTAAAACTAATCGCTCCGATGTTTTGACGTTCCAGCCATTACCACGGCATTACTTTTAGAATATCATATTTTGAATTATTATTATTATTATTATTGAGTGAGAGAGCAGTGCATGTCATCAAAGTGACACTGGGGTAAACTATATGAAGCCCATTATACCCATCATGACTACCCGTCTGATAAGGGTACACCAGGCACATGCATCACAACCATATGTGCGCAACATGGTGATCTCATATCAAGATAAACAGTGCATGACCTCCCAGGTGGGGCCCAGTTAGAATTTTCCTTAGGTCGAGTAGGCCATCCCGCTCAAAAGGTTCCTGAATAAGGTTTGTTTAAGGATGTTGAGCAAAACACCCATGTTTTCAAAGGTGAATTATTCAAACCTCAAAGAATTCCTCTCAACACATGGCTATGATGTTCCCCCACTACTTCTGCTCATGATCAGAGATGCACATATCATCAGCCACCAAGGGACATGCTCAACTGGTTAAGGTGAAACAACTGACAAGCAAATCTGGTATTAAGCAGAATATTTGCTGTAGCCCATCTTTTTATACCAAGGCAGAACAATGTACATGATAACACTTCCAATCAATTAAGATCAGAAGCCATGAGAGCCACTGCCTGGTACTGCATCCGGGCATTTATTATTATTATTATTATTATTATTATTATTATTATTATTATTATTATTATTATTATTATTATATCAGAAATGTTGCTGAACGTCTAAATGGAGAGTTGAATGATGGTATACTGATAGAAAATACGGAACGTCTTATGAAGAGGAAAGTAGCATTTTCGGTAACAATTACGAGTAAACATCTACTAACCTCCAGCAGCCAACGGAATGGTTGATTGTTCCGATATAGATGAACCTTATTATGCTTCAGATCCAACATTGTTGTTTTTAAATGAAAAATAAATAAATAAACAAATTGTTAATTAAAATAATATGAATTTCGTTTGATCTCTTACTATCACCCATAACTGGCGGGTTAATTACTGGTGTACCAATCAAAGAATTCGGAAGTTATCTAAATATCTTTCGGCGTATTTTCCACTTTCTAGATAATAATAATATTATCATCACTATCATTACGTCATTTTAGTCGGAAATATATGTTAAATTCTTTGAGAAAACTGACAAAAGTTTTAGCCTATTACGAAAACAGAAGAATATACAGTGAGAAACAGGAAGTTCTATTTCGTATATTTCATACTTTGCAATGTCCTGAATGTATTGATTTAGTATTAGATTCAAATTTTGACACAGGCCATCATTTTTGGAGGAAAGGTAAGTCAATTCCATCGACCCCAGTTCACACCTGGTACTTTATCGACTTTGATGTCATTTGAAATATTTTGTACGCTGCGCCAAACGATTCTGTCAGCTCGTCGTCTTTAGTTATTACTTCATATCGATTTCAAGAAGGGCAGCAGGTTCAGGGAGTGGGCAATGAGAAGGTGAGACTGACCACTGGATTGCTACTTATTTTATTGTTGTGTAGACACCCCCAGGCGATAAGTAGGCGAGTCCAATACGTATAAATAGCTAGACGAAAAACGTCGAGCAGAGCGGAAGAGCGGGAGAGCGAGACAGAGCCGTCGGTAGACTAGACGTAGAGTACGGTAGAGTCGAGTCGAACGGAAGTGAGAGTTGAGTAGAGATCATCCGCACGTGCGATATAACATTTATCGACCTCAACGTATGAAAGACAAAACCGAACTCAGCGGAATTTGAACACAGAAGGGAAAGACGTGTGAAATACCGGTAAGCCATTTTTCCGGCGCACTAACGATTCTGCCAGCTCGCTGACGTGTTTTAAGATTAAAAGCAAAACAAAAATCCAAATTCTGAAGTACTACTGATAAGGCCACAGGAGCTGCATTATATATACAAAGATATGCAACAATAGAAAGGATAAGGGAAATTATAGACGGAACACATCCAGGCAATCAATACGAATTCCAAAGCATAATTTAAAACACACGAAATGAATGGAAATTTAAATTTATAAATCAGTGAACAAAATTACCAGTAAAAGTCAAATGTGAAAACTATGCATCATGTACGTTGGGTTCAGGTACCGAATGCAGGCGTGACAAATAAAGAAACAAACATTCGATGTAAGGGCTTCTAAAAGCACTTCCATGAACGAGTGGTGAGGAACAAGTAGCCAAATCGAAGGATGTATTTCAATGTCTTAGTGGCAATGTTGCGAAAAAGCCCATAGCAGCAGCGAAAGTTCATGAGATGGTTGGCTAGTGTTTAATTGCCTTGCTTGGATGGTCTTGCATACTTCAGTATGCTAGACGAGTGTACAAACCTTTTGGCCGATATCTTCTGAGTCTAGAGTAGAATGGAAGAGTTATTTTCCATGGTAGCCATGAATAAGTGGTGTGTGTGTGTGCGCGCATGCTCGCGCGTGTATTGTTCTTTAGTTGAAGGAGGAAATTGGACACGTCATCAAATGGAAATAGCACTCTTGTCCACAGAATCCGTATATTTCCATGCTTAAGATTTCAAAAAATCGCTAAGACGTGTAAAATATTTATCAACCGCTCTGAAGAAGGATTTTATGCAACACATCGATATAGAAAGATTTTAAAATGAGTATAACGTAAAGGTGTCGTTCAGCTGTGCACTTAACGTCAGAAGATATTAATTAAACCCACTAAATTGCGGGGTAGGCATGATGTTAATATAGGACATGAAACTAGTGCCCAATGAACAGTGAATGCAACACACAAGCTATAATCTACAAAGAAACATAGCATCAGCCTATAGCAACTATACACATCATATACGGAAATAGTCGTAGCAACATCAAGGCTACGCTTCGTAATCACACATCTCCTTTCAGGAGCTTGGAAAAGCCTAATGCTACATCATTATCTAACTATATATGGCCATGTGAAAAGGATCTGACGTCGTATAACATGAAATGGTACTTGCTGGAATGGTCTAACCGAATGGCAACAGAAGTAGGAGGGTAGACACTGCTTAACAGGAGAAGATATCGATAATCGAACGTTTGAATTACAAATGATTTGTTATCATACTTTAAAAAACAAACTTGCTAATCAAATAGGCAAGGGTGAATTTGTGTGATTTACCTCTAGATTATGTAATTCGTAGTTAATGTTACATTTCAACGATTTTAAACATCTGAACTTAAATTGCCGAATGCGTATTTAGAGTGATTTGTAAAATGTTGTGTACGAACAATGTATTTCTACTGTATATCCTTGTATTTATGAAATTTTCATTCTGAATTGGTTTCAATACGATATATCGTAGAGATTTTCTCTTCATAATTTTCGCGTTGATGTATCCAGTGACGATGAAATGCACCGAGAGTGAACATAAAGCGCAGAGTAGGACCCGGCACTCAAGAGGTTATTCGGTCTGTATACCCTTGTGACTCAAGGACCCCACCAGAAATTTATATGGTAAAAGGAGAGAATGTTCGCTTTTTAAAATGTTTTGTCGGAAATATCTTTAATATTTAAATTGCAATTTTACAGTGAACGTAAATTTACATGACAAATTATATGAAATATGAATATTTATAAATGTAAATTATATGTTAATGCTATGAAATAGATAAATTCTTGAAAGGAATATGATCGGTATTACAGTTCTTACCACATTACACATTTGAATGAAACAAATATGCTAAATAGCAACATATGTCGAAGATTACATTTAGCCTGTGAAATATGGACTGAGTGACATGTCGATGAAGCATCTGCGTATGCTAATGGTTTCTCTACACACCCTTTTAGAGACTTTGCTTACGTGTCTAAAAACATACACAGATATGCGCATACTTATACACATGTAAGTACACACACACAGGCACACATACAAATACACACACACATGCAAACACCCACATACCATGCACAAATACACAGACATTACACATATTCATACATATACACACACATGCATACATATACGTGCATTTTGTATCTGTGTATTTAATTGTTTATTCATGAGTATTGCATATATAACAACAATTATATTATTTTGAAGCAAAATATACCATGACCACCTTTTATCTTTTATATAGTGGTAAATGTTTCACAGTGAAAATTAGTAGTGTCACTTTAATTGTTTATAAAACCTATGTAAATCGTTGCTCTGTCTATCAGCTGAAAACCGGGGTTCGATTTAATCGACTTAGACGCTCCCCCAATACTGCTGGCCTTGCGCCGAAATTTGAAACCAATTGACGACGAGGGCGACAAGTTGGAAGAATCGTTAGAACGCCAGGTAAAATGCTTAGCGGCATGTCACCCGTCTTTACGTTCAACATGACTCTGCTTCCTTCCCGTCTTATTCATTAGAACGTGTCGGTATTACTTGTCTGTGACATGCGTCACTCCTTGTGTAATTTCCTAGTTCTTCTAACCGATTTCTATAGTCTTCTTGTTTATTTTCCCATCTCTAAGTGGAATACTATCGACATGCAACGGCTCAGCAGTTTCTTTTTCTTGTGCATCATTATTGTTTATCTGTTAGTCGATGTTAGCTATTATTGCTATTATTAATAAGCTTGTAACTGGGTAGTATTGGAATCTTAAAATGTTCATATAAATTGTTAACCGAACCAGAGGATAAAAATATAGAGATTGTTGGCGAAAACGCTGTGAGAATCGTTTTAACTCATTTCTTTCACGCAGTGAATGAAAAGGTCTTCAATAATTGGGAGAAATCATCAAACTCAATAGCGTTTATATCCCACATTAGAACTCCCCGTCAATATATATCATGGTGTCATGTATAAATATGAACACTGCTATCAGATAAAATATTTTTTCTGAAAATATCTATTGCACCATTTCAATTAACAAACTGGGAGTTCGTCACTTCATAAAGAATCCGAATTAATTCAACGACACGATCGAATAGAGAACCCAAATATTTATTGAAGAATATTCCCAAGAGAAGTTAATTTCCTACCTTATCATCACTTACGTTATATTTAACAGAAATGCCGTCAAGTATATGGCTAATTTCATGGCATAATTTCGATATGTATTCAAAACACATCACAGACGTAAGTGCTCCGATCTTACTGTGCACATGGTTAAGGCTAGAATGATTGAGTAAATTATTGTGAATGGAATCATAAATGACCAATGGCATATATCTCCAAGGATCGATAAATCATAATATATAACTCGCATCTTTCTCAGAAACATAAATTGTATTGATTCCTCTAGGTTTACATGTGTGTGTGTTTGTCACTCATATACATATAACAGTATGTGTGTTTCTGTGTGCGTGTGCGTGTGCGTGTGTGTATGTGTGTCCACACACACGCATACACACACACACACACACATTATGTATATATGCATATATGTATATATGTCTGCTGTGTCTATTCATGTGTAGATGTGCGTGATTGCTTTTTGCGAATATCTGCGTTCGTAAACAGACAAATGCAGGAAAGTTTGGAAAGTAACTTTATATATGATTTATAACTATTGTATTAGTTTTGATAGAGCGCGGGATTATTTATCAGAAATAATTTCCCTAAAATACCTGATGCTAATTATTATTGCGTACTTTTTGAGTATGCGATTTTCAAATCACTACACATTTATTTTTTCATTATATGATTGCCGCTCATCAACTTTGTGCATTGCTACCTAATGCAAATGCGTAACTGATAAGAAATTGATGATTGATATTCATATTATTCACCCATCATACTTATTCCGATGGAAATCTAGCTTTATTCATGCCTAATAGCATTCAATTGTTCGGAGGTAATATACAGCAAAATGAATGTTATAAATATTCTGCTTGTTAGAAAATGCTATTTGGGAAATGTATTTGGCAACATGTATTATTGTCGATTAAGGTACAATATTACAAATCTTGGAGAAAAGGTAAATGTTTCATTTTCATCAATGCGTCTGAAGATAATAACAGCGTGAAAGTACACAAAAGTTGATATCTTATGTCGAAAGTATTGAACTTACTTTTAAACATATTTGTTCATGGGTTCAATTCTCCCTCAAAGCAACTCATTATGTTTCTTGCGGAAATGTTTTATTCTAAGTTGTTTGTATTCATTTTTTCAATTTTCTACTAACTGTCAAAAATCAGAATCGGATAAGGGAATATCATCTAATAACTGTGAATCTCTCTTGAGGAAATTCACTTAAATTAATATCATTTCCAGTTATTAATCTCAACTTAATGAAGGTTGTTGCATAAAACTAGTACGGACATGTACTCCAATAATCAAAACCAGTATTTGATTTGATGATTAATTAGAATAACCCGTAATATATGTGTGTATCTGAATGCACAAAAATTTCATACGAAAACAATATTCGTTTCGATTATTTTTTGTAAACTAGAATATAGATGGAGAGTAGCAAACGGAAAGTACAGAAGAGCTTTGCAAACATAACGTTTGGTGGTTTCTGACCTGCAATGCTCAATAAATTATAGACTATAGCTTGCGGTTCCGTTGTCATGTAGATATATGATTTAGTTTGCTAGTATTCTCGAATAATTGACAAGCACGTGTAGGTTTAGACTTCCGTTTTTGTAATTATTATTATTTTTGTTTTGTTTTATTTTTGGCAATCTGAACAATTGCAAGTGCTGGTTGCTTCAATTTTTGTAATATCTATTCGGTGAGTTTTGTACAATTCCACT
Source organism: Octopus bimaculoides (assembly GCF_046866305.1). Lineage (NCBI taxonomy): Eukaryota > Metazoa > Mollusca > Cephalopoda > Octopoda > Octopodidae > Octopus > Octopus bimaculoides. The sequence goes on from NC_142929.1 coordinate 2,412,597, forward strand.
TAAAACGCCATAGAGTTTTGAAGTGGCTCTATACATCATTGCTTTAGAAGAAACGTAATCCTCTAAGAATTTCACTTCTGCAATTTATGCCTTTACAAACTACTTTGGAGAAAGTAGCTACCTTGCCTCTTGCTTTCAATCGTATGAAGCGCTGTTATCCGATCAAGATTAGCCTTTCTTAAATTGAGGACATTTGAAGAGTATTTACACGAACCTCTTGTTATTTACACACTGAAACGCAGGCTAGATCATATTACTAGCAATCGTGCACTTTCACATGTATGAATAGTGTGTTCTTTGTAAGTAAATTGCTCTATAAATCGCCTTCTTTTGTATTGCGCCGCTATTATTTTAACAAGTCTAAATATCGTAGCATGAGTTATATTTATGACGCCAGTAACGTTCTTCACTATGTCCGGGGGCGGTTGGTTGGTTGGGTGGTGAAATTCTTAATTTTGTATAAAGCTTCACTTGACTTTCTTATATGGCGGGGGTTTGCCGGTAGCTAAATCTCGTTTTATGTTAAAATGTTGTCTAATGTGATAATGGAGTTATTTTAATTGATTTTACTCAATATTTTAAACCTGTACATTCGAAAACTCTCCATGACATGGCCGTTTACGTTATATGACATTGCTAAGCAAACATTTCTCTTAATTGTAAGAAAACGGGGAGGTGTTATTCTTGATCTAGGAATTTAAACTGAAGATTACTAACGGTAGGTCTCAGTCTAGAGAGTGTTACTCATCCTTGCTTAATAATTCTGAATCCTTATGCAATGGAATAAAATTCTAATAATTTGTTGTTATGCTACGAGGCAAATGTGTCTAATTCTTCTGACGATAGAGAAAAGAATTTAGAGGAAAAGTAAACTCGATATCAATTCGACAATTTGCAGAGTTAAGTGTCCATGATGCATCAACACCAATTAATGACGATGGTATTGCAGCTCTGTTGCGCTACTCTTCCAGAATTTCAAGTGTGTTTGCGCTTAAAATTCTTAATTTATTTTTGAAGCGGTTTTAGACGAAATTTTGATTGTCTACCTTAAGAAAGACGTACGATTTCAGGATGCCATGTCTCTGTATAAGAGATCGTAATTTCAAATGAGATGGGAGATCTTACTCTTCAAACATTAAAGTGTCTCGTACAAGTATGTGTGTGTGTGTGTATGTGTGTGTGTGTCTCTGTGTGTGTGTTTCTGTGTGTGTCTCTGTGTGTGTGTATGTGTGTGTGTGTGTAACAAAGTTATTTTATAGATATATAGGAAAAACGGAAGTTGAAAATGCGCTGAGAATAGTTAAATTAATTTTTTGTCATTGTATTGAAAGATTTAACCGGTTTCACAGTTTACACTGGTTTTCAAAAAGTTGAAATAGAAAGACGTGGCTCATGTCACAGCTGTTTCGCTTCTGACTAGTGTTTGAAACTTGCTCTATTCTTATAAGGAGTTCATGGCTCAAATTAGTATGTTTTGAATAGGGTTTGATTGGTAGAGGATAGTCACATGGTTGGTCTTAGAAATTTTTGTAGGTTCTCCGCTACATCCGTGTGCTAGTATCAAGTGATAATGTTTGGCGTCGTAAGTTAAGGCTGACACATGGTTGACTGAACAAGTATAGCGGTAATACTATTCTCAGTGCAATTGCAACTTATATTTTTCATATATATATATATATATATATATATATATATATATATATATATGTATGTATGTATGTATGTATGTATGTATGTATCATTCAGTTATATTCTCAGATTTCTTGGACATAGAGAAAGAGGAGGTTTCTAACCTAGTGCCCAACGCCCTTCATTGGAATTTCAACAACATCAACAGGGTATTTTATATGTACGAATATTTGTAGATTTGAAAGTTTTGTTTTATGTGTGTACTCTCATGCATATAGTTGAAGATCTAGACATGCTCTGGAAAGTTCAACAGATATTTACAGTTCCATCGATGAATTGAATCTATAGTCTTCGAATCAGCTTTCTCCCTTCTGGTTTTGAAAAGCCTAATTTCTTACGATCGTTATTTAGGCAGTGTGTTATATATCCCAGTGATCCAATAATTACAGGTATATACTTGAACTTGTAATCTGGATAGAATAACTGGAAATTTCTCGATAGTACAGCGTGCTTTCTTTTTCGATGATCTTTAGCTTTATATTAGCATCCGCTGGGCAGCTAATTTCCACAACTGTAAGCAGTTTCTCTTCTCTATTCCAAATCATTACATCAGGTGTGTTGTAATTACGTGATATTAAGGTTTTCACTGAGACATTACACCGATACTCCTTTTTTATTATGAGTGGCTATAGCTTCCACCATACTGAGGGTTATTGTTTCTTTGCCCTCGAGGTAATCCTTGCGACAGATTTCATTATACGGTGTTCCTAGCCACAACATCACGTCTCACCGATAGATATTACCATTATGAGACCTTTGGACAACTGCGTATGATATGGGTGACATCTTCGGTGGTAACTACACAACGTTTCCATCAGTTGTCACATTTTACTGCATTTGCTGTATCTCTGTCCCTTTTGTGTATCAGGTATTTGCTTGGTATTCCCTGTTCCTGGATTGCATATGTCTGTCTATATGTATATGTGTGTGCGTGCGTGCGTGCGTGCGCGCGCGTGTGTGTGAAAACGTTTAGATATTAAGAATATATACAGAGCCTAAATAAGAAAAAAGTAAATTCTCAATAGATCCTGTAATATAATCCTTCCCGTTCGAATAATATGAATATATGCAATGATCTTGATAACATGGAATTTTAAAGAATTATTGACAATAAAATTGTATTATATTATTTACATACGTACACATGCACATCAGTACACACGTTACATATATATATATATATATATATATATATATATATATATATATATATATATACATATATATATATATATATATATATATATATATATATATATATATATATATATATATATATATATATATATATATATATATGTATATATATATATATATATATACCATACATACATACATGTGTGACGAGTTTAAATGTAAAAGTATTTATTAGAAGTTCTATGCGTATGTTCTGGTATACTTCTATGCGTGCATGAGCGTCCATATCTCGAAATATACGTATAAGACTGTGTGTGGTTGTGGTGAATGTGAAAGTGAATTAAACGCTACTTATCGTTAAGCAATCAAAAAGACTTTTTTTAAAAACCGTTTTTTGTACCGTGTACAGCAACATCTGCAACGTTTACTTACATATGTATCCTGAAACTTCTAGGATGGTCCAGAGGCAAGATATCCTGGTCACTATAACTTGTACGACGACGGTGAGTCCAACTGGGCGTCGCATATCTTGCGTCTGAATGTGCTTAGACTTCTTAACAAAAAATATATTCACATAATAGTTTTACATCTTGTTGTTCACGGTGCATAAAAACACATTTTATTCATTGACAGTTATTAACACCGATCATCAGATATTTTGTCAGCTGAGAGTATAAACAAAACGAGGAGTTTCGTTTAAGCGCAGAGTTCCGGTAGATTTTGCCTGACGAGACACAATTCAAAAGACCGATGAACCTGAATCCCGTGCGCAAGTGAGCTTAGTGTGTTAAACGCATAGTCGTCGGAAAATGTAGAAGTTCTTATATACTCCGGTGGCCAGTATATTTTGTGTCTGGATCTGCTTAGAATTGTTAAGAGTAAACGTATATTTAACAAGATTCTAAATGTTTATTTTCTGCAAATTGATAATTTAGTTTATATATATATATATCTAAATAATTTTATGCAACAGATATCGCAAATGTTTTACATAATATGAACATATCTGTGAAGTTTTAATATCACATCTTTCTAATTTGAAACAGTTTAAAATTATTAAATAAAATGTGTTTTTCCTAATAGTTGTATACCGTAAATTTTCTGCATTTGTTATACGCATAATTATTTTCTGAAAGTTTAGCAAGTTTGTGAAACGATCCGTTTTAAATATTATACACTTTAATCTATAGGATTTAACAATGTAACTGAAATGTGTAATTAATTAATGTTTGTGTTTTACGAGCCGATAAATTGGTTTCGTAAATTAATGCTACTCATCTTCGCAACTAGTTATATTTGTCTTTGTTTTTACTTGTTTCAGTCATTAGACTGCGGCGATGCTGGGGCACTGCGTGAAGAATTTTAGTCGAACAAATCAACCAAGAGCCTTCATATAATAGATTAGGCTTTAGAAATAGCTTACACACTTCATTTCGATTAGAGTATATAATAAGAAATAAAACTTAAAAACAGTTTACGAAATATTTTGCGCATACCTTGTTTCACTATTGCTTTAAATGGAAATGATTAAAGCTACAAAAATAACAATTTAATAAGAACCAATCAACAATTCCACATCCACTATGCAAACATGTGGTATGTGGGTATGCAGTTACCTTCTAATGTTGATTCTTCATATTTTGCTCAGATAAATAGTGTGATTGGTTGATTCAGTGTCTGATTGATTGATTGATTGATTCATTCATTCATTCATTCATTCATTTACTGATTGACAGATTGATTGACCGATTGACAGATTGATCCAAAGCCAGTCTTGGCAACGTTAGAGATTTAACTCATATATACCCCTGGTTCCGTTTTCGCAACACAAAACACCTGCTCCTACTTGTTTGGACAGGAATTGACCCAGAAGCCTCTGACTGAGTATAGGAAATGTTCAGTAGGTAGTCGGTACCCGTAGCTAGCAGCTGCTCCAGATTGTGAAAGCTTACCACAAAGTTTAATCTAAATACAGTGAAATTTTTATATGGGTTAAGAACGATACATAGAAATGTTAATGAAAGCGATGCTAGAAAGTTGCGAAGCAGTCCAATGACTCTGCCGCTTATGTGTCAGTCACATGTGAACTGTTTGTTGAGATGAAAGTCTATTTGAACAAGGTAGATGTTTTGCCAATTTGCTGGATACATAAGACACCGAAAGGTAAAATTAAGATGCAAAAAATTTAGATATAAGTTTATATAGAAATTATAGACGAAATATTTATAAGATCAAATATAGAAAACCAATATGAAAGATGGAAATCTCTATAACCAGCAATATAGAAATTAATAGACTTAGTTCAACTAATATTCGTTTCTACACTAGGTACAAGGCTTGAAAATTTGTCGGAGGGGCCAGTCGATTACATCGATCCCAGTAAACAACTGATACTTAATTTATCGACCCCGAAAGGATGAAAGGCAAAGTCGAACTCGGCGGGATTTGAACTCAGAACATAAAGACAGACGAAATACCGCTAAGCATTTCGCCCGGCATGCTTAACGTTTCTTATTTCTTTATTGCCCACAAGGGGCTAAACATAGTGGGGACAAACAAGGACAGACAAAGGGATTAATACAATTACATAGATCCCAGTGCGTAGCTGGTACTTAATTTATCCATCCCGAAAGGATGAAAGGCAAAGTCGACCCCGGTGGAATTTGAACTCAGAACGTAACGGCATAACGAAATACCGCTAAGCATTTCACCCGGCATGCTTAACGTTTCTGCCAGCTCGCCACCCTCTTAGAGCAACTAATATTATAATATAAATTCCCAAGTTTTTCCTTGGACCTAAACCCGTTCTCCAGTCGATGGCAAATACAAAGTGAGCGTCTCTCTTCAGCCTAAAATATATACTAAATCTAGAAAAAATCTCGCTAGAGATTTTAATTTGCAAATCCAGACAACCTAATTACAAATCTGTTCTGAAGATGGAATTAACAGGAATTGAAACACTCGAATTAGTTACATCTGGCAATGAAGTTGGTAACATCTTTTTCTTATCACACTAAGCAAAGCATATGTATGTGTGTATGTATGTATGTATGTGTGTGTATGTATGCATGTATATATGTATGTATGTATGTAAGTATGTATGTATGTATGTGTGTGTATGTATGTATGTGTGTGTATGTATGTATGTATGTATGTATGTATGTATGTATGCGTGTGCATGTATGTATATATGTATGTATGTATGTAAGTATGTATGTATGTATGTGTGTGTATGTATGTATGTATGTGTGTGTATGTATGTATGTATGTATGTATGTATGTATGTATGTATGCATGCGTGTGCATGTATGTATATATGTATGTATGTATGTAAGTATGTATGTATGTGTGTGTATGTATGTATGTATGTGTGTGTATGTATGTATGTATGTATGTATGTATGTATGTATGTATGCGTGTGCATGTATGTATATATGTATGTATGTATGTAAGTATGTATGTATGTATGTGTGTGTATGTATGTATGTGTGTGTATGTATGTATGTATGTATGTATGTGTGTGTGTGTGTGTGTGTGTGTATGCATATATACATGCAGATTTGTGTGTTTTGCTTTATGTATGTATTCTCATGCGTATAGTT